>NW_026708175.1:0-72500 GCF_902713425.1 Acipenser ruthenus | reverse complement strand
TTTTGTGGCTATGGTAATGTATTATTATTATGTGTTTATTTAGCAGACACCTTTATCCAAGGCGACTTACAGAGACTAGGGTGTGTGAACTTTGCATCAGCTGCAGAGTCACTTACAATTACATCTCACCCGAAAGACGGAGCACAAGGAGGTTAAGTGACTTGCTCAGGGTCACACAGTGAGTCAGTGGCTAAGGTGGGATTTGAACCGGGGACCTCCTGGTTACAAGCCCTTTTCTTTAACCACTGGACCACACAGCCTCCAATGTAGCACTATTCTGACTCTAGTCAATTCTATTCTAACTATGGTCATTTAGCTCAATGGTGACTCTGGTCATGTAGCTCAATGGTGACTCTGGTCATGTAGCTCAATGGTGACTCTGGTCATGTAGCTCAATTTTGACTATGGTCAGGGCGGCAGTGTGGAGTAGTGGTTAGGTCTCGGGACTCTTGACTAGAAGGTCGTGGGTTCAATCCCAGGTGGGGGACATTGCTGCTGTACCCTTGAGCAAGGTACTTTACCTAGATTGCTCCAGTAAAAATCCAACTGTATAAATGGGTAATTGTATGTAGAAAAATAATATAATTGTATGTAAAAATAATGTGATATCTTGTAACAATTGTAAGTCGTCCTGGATAAGGGTGTCTGCTAAGAAATACAGTGGCTCTCAAAAGTATTCACCCCCCTTGGACTTTTCCACATTTCATTGTGTTACAACATGGAATCAAAATGGATTTAATTGGGAGTTTTTGCCACTGATCAACACAAGAAAAGTCCATAATGTCAAAGTGAAAAATAAAATCTACAAATTGTTCTAAATTAATTACAAATATAAAACAGAAAATAATTGATTGCATAAGTATTCACCCCCTTTGCTATGACACACCTAAATAAGCTCTGGTGCAACCAATTGTCTTTAGAAGTCACATAATTAGTTGAATGGAGTCCACCTGTGTGCAATTAAGGTGTTTCACATGATTTCAGGTTAAATACACCTGTCTCTGGGAGGTCCCACAGTTGGTTAGTACATTTCCTAACAAAAACTACATCATGAAGATGAAGGAACATTCAAAGCAAATCCGGAATAAGGTTCTTCAAAATCACCAATCAGGGGTAGGATATAAGAACATTTCCAAGGCATTGAATATCCTCTCAGAGCACAGTAAAGTCCATTATTAAGAAATGGAGAGAATATGGCACAACTGTGAATCTGTCTAGAACAGGCCGTCCTCAAAAACGGAGTATCCGGGCGTATAGGGCACTAGTCAGGGAGGCCACCAAGAGGCCTATGGCAACTCTAAAGGAGTTACAGTGTTCCACGGCTGAGCTGGGAGACACTGTGCATATGGCAACAATAGCCCGGGTGCTTCACAAAACTGGCCTTTATGGGAGAGTGGCAAAAAGAAAGCCATTGTTGAAAAAAACTCGCATCAAATCTCGGCTAGAGTTTCCCAGAAGGCATGTGGGAGACTCTGAGACCAAGTGGAAGAAGATTCTATGGTCTGATGAGACCAAAATAGAGCTTTTTGGCCTCAACGCTAAGCGCTATGTTTGCTACTGATCAACACAAGAAAAGTCCATAATGTCAAAGTGAAAAATAAAATCTACAAATTGTTCTAAATTAATTACAAATATAAAACAGAAAATAATTGATTGCATAAGTATTCACCCCCTTTGCTATGACACACCTAAATAAGCTCTGGTGCAACCAATTGTCTTTAGAAGTCACATAATTAGTTGAATGGAGTCCACCTGTGTGCAATTAAGGTGTTTCACATGATTTCAGGTTAAATACACCTGTCTCTGGGAGGTCCCACAGTTGGTTAGTACATTTCCTAACAAAAACTACATCATGAAGGTGAAGGAACATTCAAAGCAAATCCGGAATAAGGTTCTTCAAAAGCACCAATCGGGTAGGATATAAGAACATTTCCAAGGCATTGAATATCCTCTCAGAGCACAGTAAAGTCCATTATTAAGAAATGGAGAGAATATGGCACAACTGTGAATCTGTCTAGAACAGGCCGTCCTCAAAAACGGAGTATCCGGGCATATAGGGCACTAGTCAGGGAGGCCACCAAGAGGCCTATGGCAACTCTAAAGGAGTTACAGTGTTCCACGGCTGAGCTGGGAGACACTGTGCATATGGCAACAATAGCCCGGGAGCTTCACAAAACTGGCCTTTATGGGAGAGTGGCAAAAAGAAAAAAACTCGCATCAAATCTCGGCTAGAGTTTCCCAGAAGGCATGTGGGAGACTCTGAGACCAAGTGGAAGAAGATTCTATGGTCTGATGAGACCAAAATAGAGCTTTTTGGCCTCAACGCTAAGCGCTATGTTTGCCACTGATCAACACAAGAAAAGTCCATAATGTCAAAGTGAAAAATAAAATCTACAAATTGTTCTAAATTAATTACAAATATAAAACAGAAAATAATTGATTGCATAAGTAATCACCCCCTTTGCTATGACACACCTAAATAAGCTCTGGTGCAACCAGTTGTCTTTAGAAGTCACATAATTAGTCGAATGGAGTCCACCTGTGTGCAATTAAGGTGTTTCACATGATTTCAGGTTAAATACACCTGTCTCTGGGAGGTCCCACAGTTGGTTAGTACATTTCCTAACAAAAACTACATCATGAAGATGAAGGAACATTCAAAGCAAATCCGGAATAAGGTTCTTCAAAAGCACCAATCAGGGGTAGGATATAAGAACATTTCCAAGGCATTGAATATCCTCTCAGAGCACAGTAAAGTCCATTATTAAGAAATGGAGAGAATATGGCACAACTGTGAATCTGTCTAGAACAGGCCGTCCTCAAAAACGGAGTATCCGGGCATATAGGGCACTAGTCAGGGAGGCCACCAAGAGGCCTATGGCAACTCTGAAGGAGTTACAGTGTTCCACGGCTGAGCTGGGAGACACTGTGCATATGGCAATAATAGCCCGGGTGCTTCACAAAACTGGCCTTTATGGGAGAGTGGCAAAAAGAAAGCCATTGTTGAAAAAAACTCGCATCAAATCTCGGCTAGAGTTTCCCAGAAGGCATGTGGGAGACTCTGAGACCAAGTGGAAGAAGATTCTATGGTCTGATGAGACCAAAATAGAGCTTTTTGGCCTCAACGCTAAGCGCTATGTTTGCCACTGATCAACACAAGAAAAGTCCATAATGTCGAAGTGAAAAATAAAATCTACAAATTGTTCTAAATTAATTACAAATATAAAACAGAAAATAATTGATTGCATAAGTATTCACCCCCTTTGCTATGACACACCTAAATAAGCTCTGGTGCAACCAATTGTCTTTAGAAGTCACATAATTAGTTGAATGGAGTCCACCTGTGTGCAATTAAGGTGTTTCACATGATTTCAGGTTAAATACACCTGTCTCTGGGAGGTCCCACAGTTGGTTAGTACATTTCCTAACAAAAACTACATCATGAAGGTGAAGGAACATTCAAAGCAAATCCGGAATAAGGTTCTTCAAAAGCACCAATCAGGGGTAGGATATAAGAACATTTCCAAGGCATTGAATATCCTCTCAGAGCACAGTAAAGTCCATTATTAAGAAATGGAGAGAATATGGCACAACTGTGAATCTGTCTAGAACAGGCCGTCCTCAAAAACGGAGTATCCGGGCATATAGGGCACTAGTCAGGGAGGCCACCAAGAGGCCTATGGCAACTCTAAAGGAGTTACAGTGTTCCACGGCTGAGCTGGGAGACACTGTGCATATGGCAACAATAGCCCGGGTGCTTCACAAAACTGGCCTTTATGGGAGAGTGGCAAAAAGAAAAAAACTCGCATCAAATCTCGGCTAGAGTTTCCCAGAAGGCATGTGGGAGACTCTGAGACCAAGTGGAAGAAGATTCTATGGTCTGATGAGACCAAAATAGAGCTTTTTGGCCTCAACGCTAAGCGCTATGTTTGCCACTGATCAACACAAGAAAAGTCCATAATGTCAAAGTGAAAAATAAAATCTACAAATTGTTCTAAATTAATTACAAATATAAAACAGAAAATAATTGATTGCATAAGTAATCACCCCCTTTGCTATGACACACCTAAATAAGCTCTGGTGCAACCAGTTGTCTTTAGAAGTCACATAATTAGTCGAATGGAGTCCACCTGTGTGCAATTAAGGTGTTTCACATGATTTCAGGTTAAATACACCTGTCTCTGGGAGGTCCCACAGTTGGTTAGTACATTTCCTAACAAAAACTACATCATGAAGATGAAGGAACATTCAAAGCAAATCCGGAATAAGGTTCTTCAAAAGCACCAATCAGGGGTAGGATATAAGAACATTTCCAAGGCATTGAATATCCTCTCAGAGCACAGTAAAGTCCATTATTAAGAAATGGAGAGAATATGGCACAACTGTGAATCTGTCTAGAACAGGCCGTCCTCAAAAACGGAGTATCCGGGCGTATAGGGCACTAGTCAGGGAGGCCACCAAGAGGCCTATGGCAACTCTGAAGGAGTTACAGTGTTCCACGGCTGAGCTGGGAGACACTGTGCATATGGCAATAATAGCCCGGGTGCTTCACAAAACTGGCCTTTATGGGAGAGTGGCAAAAAGAAAGCCATTGTTGAAAAAAACTCGCATCAAATCTCGGCTAGAGTTTCCCAGAAGGCATGTGGGAGACTCTGAGACCAAGTGGAAGAAGATTCTATGGTCTGATGAGACCAAAATAGAGCTTTTTGGCCTCAACGCTAAGCGCTATGTTTGCCACTGATCAACACAAGAAAAGTCCATAATGTCAAAGTGAAAAATAAAATCTACAAATTGTTCTAAATTAATTACAAATATAAAACAGAAAATAATTGATTGCATAAGTATTCACCCCCTTTGCTATGACACACCTAAATAAGCTCTGGTGCAACCAATTGTCTTTAGAAGTCACATAATTAGTTGAATGGAGTCCACCTGTGTGCAATTAAGGTGTTTCACATGATTTCAGGTTAAATACACCTGTCTCTGGGAGGTCCCACAGTTGGTTAGTACATTTCCTAACAAAAACTACATCATGAAGATGAAGGAACATTCAAAGCAAATCCGGAATAAGGTTCTTCAAAAGCACCAATCAGGGGTAGGATATAAGAACATTTCCAAGGCATTGAATATCCTCTCAGAGCACAGTAAAGTCCATTATTAAGAAATGGAGAGAATATGGCACAACTGTGAATCTGTCTAGAACAGGCCGTCCTCAAAAACGGAGTATCCGGGCGTATAGGGCACTAGTCAGGGAGGCCACCAAGAGGCCTATGGCAACTCTAAAGGAGTTACAGTGTTCCACGGCTGAGCTGGGAGACACTGTGCATATGGCAACAATAGCCCGGGTGCTTCACAAAACTGGCCTTTATGGGAGAGTGGCAAAAAGAAAGCCATTGTTGAAAAAACTCGCATCAAATCTCGGCTAGAGTTTCCCAGAAGGCAGGTGGGAGACTCTGAGACCAAGTGGAAGAAGATTCTATGGTCTGATGAGACCAAAATAGAGCTTTTTGTCCTCAACGCTAAGCGCTATGTTTGCCACTGATCAACACAAGAAAAGTCCATAATGTCAAAGTGAAAAATAAAATCTACAAATTGTTCTAAATTAATTACAAATATAAAACAGAAAATAATTGATTGCATAAGTATTCACCCCCTTTGCTATGACACACCTAAATAAGCTCTGGTGCAACCAATTGTCTTTAGAAGTCACATAATTAGTTGAATGGAGTCCACCTGTGTGCAATTGAGGTGTTTCACATGATTTCAGGTTAAATAGACCTGTCTCTGGGAGGTCCCACAGTTGGTTAGTACATTTCCTAACAAAAACTACATGATGAAGATGAAGGAACATTCAAAGCAAATCCGGAATAAGGTTCTTCAAAAGCACCAATCAGGGGTAGGATATAAGAACATTTCCAAGGCATTGAATATCCTCTCAGAGCACAGTAAAGTCCATTATTAAGAAATGGAGAGAATATGGCACAACTGTGAATCTGTCTAGAACAGGCCGTCCTCAAAAACGGAGTATCCGGGCGTATAGGGCACTAGTCAGGGAGGCCACCAAGAGGCCTATGGCAACTCTAAAGGAGTTACAGTGTTCCACGGCTGAGCTGGGAGACACTGTGCATATGGCAACAATAGCCCGGGTGCTTCACAAAACTGGCCTTTATGGGAGAGTGGCAAAAAGAAAGCCATTGTTGAAAAGAACTCGCATCAAATCTCGGCTAGAGTTTCCCAGAAGACATGTGGGAGACTCTGAGACCAAGTGGAAGAAGATTCTATGGTCTGATGAGACCAAAATAGAGCTTTTTGGCCTCAACGCTAAGCGTTATGTTTGCCACTGATCAACACAAGAAAAGTCCATAATGTCAAAGTGAAAAATAAAATCTACAAATTGTTCTAAATTAATTACAAATATAAAACAGAAAATAATTGATTGCATAAGTATTCATCCCCTTTGCTATGACACACCTAAATAAGCTCTGGTGCAACCAGTTGTCTTTAGAAGTCACATAATTAGTTTAATGGAGTCCACCTGTGTGCAATTAAGGTGTTTCACATGATTTCAGGTTAAATACACCTGTCTCTGGGAGGTCCCACAGTTGGTTAGTACATTTCCTAACAAAAACTACATCATGAAGATGAAGGAACATTCAAAGCAAATCCGGAATAAGGTTCTTCAAAAGCACCAATCGGGTAGGATATAAGAACATTTCCAAGGCATTGAATATCATCTCAGAGCACAGTAAAGTCCATTATTAAGAAATGGAGAGAATATGGCACAACTGTGAATCTGTCTAGAACAGGCCGTCCTCAAAAACGGAGTATCCGGGCGTATAGGGCACTAGTCAGGGAGGCCACCAAGAGGCCTATGGCAACTCTAAAGGAGTTACAGTGTTCCACAGCTGAGCTGGGAGACACTGTGCATATGGCAACAATAGCCCGGGTGCTTCACAAAACTGGCCTTTATGGGAGAGTGGCAAAAAGAAAGCCATTGTTGAAAAAAACTCGCATCAAATCTCGGCTAGAGTTTCCCAGAAGGCATGTGGGAGACTCTGAGACCAAGTGGAAGAAGATTCTATGGTCTGATGAGACCAAAATAGAGCTTTTTGGCCTCAAAGCTAAGCGCTATGTTTGCCACTGATCAACACAAGAAAAGTCCATAATGTCAAAGTGAAAAATAAAATCTACAAATTGTTCTAAATTAATTACAAATATAAAACAGAAAATAATTGATTGCATAAGTATTCACCCCCTTTGCTATGACACACCTAAATAAGCTCTGGTGCAACCAATTGTCTTTAGAAGTCACATAATTAGTTGAATGGAGTCCACCTGTGTGCAATTAAGGTGTTTCACATGATTTCAGGTTAAATACACCTGTCTCTGGGAGGTCCCACAGTTGGTTAGTACATTTCCTAACAAAAACTACATCATGAAGATGAAGGAACATTCAAAGCAAATCCGGAATAAGGTTCTTCAAAAGCACCAATCAGGGGTAGGATATAAGAACATTTCCAAGGCATTGAATATCCTCTCACAGCACAGTAAAGTCCATTATTAAGCAACGGAGAGAATATGGCACAACTATGAATCTGTCTAGAACAGGCCATCGTCATAAACGGAGTATCCGGGCGTATAGGGCACTAGTCAGGGAGGCCACCAAGAGGCCTATGGCAACTCTAAAGGAGTTACAGTGTTCCACGGCTGAGCTGGGAGACACTGTGCATATGGCAACAATAGCCCGGGTGCTTCACAAAACTGGCCTTTATGGGAGAGTTGCAAAAAGAAAGCCATTGTTGAAAAAAACTCGCATCAAATCTCGGCTAGAGTTTCCCAGAAGGCATGTGGGAGACTCTGAGACCAAGTGGAAGAAGATTCTATGGTCTGATGAGACCAAAATAGAGCTTTTTGGCCTCAACGCTAAGCGCTATGTTTGCCACTGATCAACACAAGAAAAGTCCATAATGTCAAAGTGAAAAATAAAATCTACAAATTGTTCTAAATTAATTACAAATATAAAACAGAAAATAATTGATTGCATAAGTATTCACCCCCTTTGCTATGACACACCTAAATAAGCTCTGGTGCAACCAGTTGTCTTTAGAAGTCACATAATTAGTTGAATGGAGTCCACCTGTGTGCAATTAAGGTGTTTCACATGATTTCAGGTTAAATACACCTGTCTCTGGGAGGTCCCACAGTTGGTTAGTACATTTCCTAACAAAAACTACATCATGAAGATGAAGGAACATTCAAAGCAAATCCGGAATAAGGTTCTTCAAAAGCACCAATCAGGGGTAGGATATAAGAACATTTCCAAGGCATTGAATATCCTCTCACAGCACAGTAAAGTCCATTATTAAGCAACGGAGAGAAAATGGCACAACTGTGAATCTGTCTAGAACAGGCCGTCCTCATAAACGGAGTATCCGGGCGTATAGGGCACTAGTCAGGGAGGCCACCAAGAGGCCTATGGCAACTCTAAAGGAGTTACAGTGTTCCACGGCTGACCTGGGAGACACTGTGCATATGGCAATAATAGCCCGGGTGCTTCATAAAACTGGCCTTTATGGGAGAGTGGCAAAAAGAAAGCCATTGTTGAAAAAAACTTGCATCAAATCTCGGCTAGAGTTTCCCAGAAGGCATGTGGGAGACTCTGAGACCAAGTGGAAGAAGATTCTATGGTCTGATGAGACCAAAATAGAGCTTTTTGGCCTCAACGCTAAGCGCTATGTTTGCCACTGATCAACACAAGAAAAGTCCATAATGTCAAAGTGAAAAATAAAATCTACAAATTGTTCTAAATTAATTACAAATATAAAACAGAAAATAATTGATTGCATAAGTATTCACCCCCTTTGCTATGACACACCTAAATAAGCTCTGGTGCAGCCAATTGTCTTTAGAAGTCACATAATTAGTTGAATGGAGTCCACCTGTGTGCAATTAAGGTGTTTCACATGATTTCAGGTTAAATACACCTGTCTCTGGGAGGTCCCACAGTTGGTTAGTACATTTCCTAACAAAAACTACATCATGAAGATGAAGGAACATTCAAAGCAAATCCGGAATAAGGTTCTTCAAAAGCACCAATCAGGGGTAGGATATAAGAACATTTCCAAGGCATTGAATATCCTCTCACAGCACAGTAAAGTCCATTATTAAGCAACGGAGAGAATATGGCACAACTGTGAATCTGTCTAGAACAGGCCGACCTCAAAAACTGAGTATCCGGGCGTATAGGGCACTAGTCAGGGAGGCCACCAAGAGGCCTATGGCAACTCTAAAGGAGTTACAGTGTTCCACGGCTGAGCTGGGAGACACTGTGCATATGGCAACAATAGCCCGGGAGCTTCACAAAACTGGCCTTTATGGGAGAGTGGCAAAAAGAAAGCCATTGTTGAAAAAAACTTGCATCAAATCTCGGCTAGAGTTTCCCAGAAGGCATGTGGGAGACTCTGAGACCAAGTGGAAGAAGATTCTATGGTCTGATGAGACCAAAATAGAGCTTTTTGGCCTCAACACTAAGCGCTATGTTTGCCACTGATCAACACAAGAAAAGTCCATAATGTCAAAGTGAAAAATAAAATCTACAAATTGTTCTAAATTAATTACAAATATAAAACAGAAAATAATTGATTGCATAAGTATTCACCCCCTTTGCTATGACACACCTAAATAAGCTCTGGTGCAACCAGTTGTCTTTAGAAGTCACATAATTAGTTGAATGGAGTCCACCTGTGTGCAATTAAGGTGTTTCACATGATTTCAGGTTAAATACACCTGTCTCTGGGAGGTCCCACAGTTGGTTAGTACATTTCCTAACAAAAACTACATCATGAAGATGAAGGAACATTCAAAGCAAATCCGGAATAAGGTTCTTCAAAAGCACCAATCAGGGGTAGGATATAAGAACATTTCCAAGGCATTGAATATCATCTCAGAGCACAGTAAAGTCCATTATTAAGAAATGGAGAGAATATGGCACAACTGTGAATCTGTCTAGAACAGGCCGTCCTCAAAAACGGAGTATCCGGGCGTATAGGGCAATAGTCAGGGAGGCCACCAAGAGGCCTATGGCAACTCTAAAGGAGTTACAGTGTTCCACGGCTGAGCTGGGAGACACTGTGCATATGGCAACAATAGCCCGGGTGCTTCACAAAACTGGCCTTTATGGGAGAGTGGCAAAAAGAAAGCCATTGTTGAAAAAAACTCGCATCAAATCTCGCCTAGAGTTTCCCAGAAGGCATGTGGGAGACTCTGAGACCAAGTGGAAGAAGATTCTATGGTCTGATGAGACCAAAATAGAGCTTTTTGGCCTCAACGCTAAGCGCTATGTTTGCCACTGATCAACACAAGAAAAGTCCATAATGTCAAAGTGAAAAATAAAATCTACAAATTGTTCTAAATTAATTACAAATATAAAACAGAAAATAATTGATTGCATAAGTATTCACCCCCTTTGCTATGACACACCTAAATAAGCTCTGGTGCAACCAGTTGTCTTTAGAAGTCACATAATTAGTTGAATGGAGTCCACCTGTGTGCAATTAAGGTGTTTCACATGATTTCAGGTTAAATACACCTGTCTCTGGGAGGTCCCACAGTTGGTTAGTACATTTCCTAACAAAAACTACATCATGAAGATGAAGGAACATTCAAAGCAAATCCGGAATAAGGTTCTTCAAAAGCACCAATCAGGGGTAGGATATAAGAACATTTCCAAGGCATTGAATATCATCTCAGAGCACAGTAAAGTCCATTATTAAGAAATGGAGAGAATATGGCACAACTGTGAATCTGTCTAGAACAGGCCGTCCTCAAAAATGGAGTATCCGGGCGTATAGGGCACTAGTCAGGGAGGCCACCAAGAGGCCTATGGCAACTCTAAAGGAGTTACAGTGTTCCACGGCTGAGCTGGGAGACACTGTGCATATGGCAACAATAGCCCGGGTGCTTCACAAAACTGGCCTTTATGGGAGAGTGGCAAAAAGAAAGCCATTGTTGAAAAAAACTCGCATCAAATCTCGGCTAGAGTTTCCCAGAAGGCATGTGGGAGACTCTGAGACCAAGTGGAAGAAGATTCTATGGTCTGATGAGACCAAAATAGAGCTTTTTGGCCTCAACGCTAAGCGCTATGTTTGCCACTGATCAACACAAGAAAAGTCCATAATGTCAAAGTGAAAAATAAAATCTACAAATTGTTCTAAATTAATTACAAATATAAAACAGAAAATAATTGATTGCATAAGTATTCACCCCCTTTGCTATGACACACCTAAGTAAGCTCTGGTGCAACCAATTGTCTTTAGAAGTCACATAATTAGTTGAATGGAGTCCACCTGTGTGCAATTAAGGTGTTTAACATGATTTCAGGTTAAATACACCTGTCTCTGGGAGGTCCCACAGTTGGTTAGTACATTTCCTAACAAAAACTACATGATGAAGATGAAGGAACATTCAAAGCAAATCCGGAATAAGGTTCTTCAAAAGCACCAATCAGGGGTAGGATATAAGAACATTTCCAAGGCATTGAATATCCTCTCAGACCACAGTAAAGTCCATTATTAAGAAATGGAGAGAAAATGGCACAACTGTGAATCTGTCTAGAACAGGCCGTCCTCAAAA
The DNA here is from genome assembly GCF_902713425.1 of Acipenser ruthenus. Lineage (NCBI taxonomy): Eukaryota > Metazoa > Chordata > Actinopteri > Acipenseriformes > Acipenseridae > Acipenser > Acipenser ruthenus. The sequence goes on along the minus strand of NW_026708175.1, from coordinate 60,869 downwards.
ACGGAGTATCCGGGCGAGAAGTGCACTAGTCAGGGAGGCCACCAAGAGGCCTATGGCAACTCTAAAGGAGTTACAGTGTTCCACGTCTGAGCTGGGAGACACTGTGCATATGGCAACAATAGCCCGGGTGCTTCACAAAACTGGCCTTTCTGGGAAAGTGGCAAAAAGAAAGCCATTGTTGAAAAAAACTCGCATCAAATCTCGGCTAGAGTTTCCCAGAAGGCATGTGGGAGACACTGAGACCAAGTGGAAGAAGATTCTATGGTCTGATGAGACCAAAATAGAGCTTTTTGCCCTCAACGCTAAGCGCTATGTTTCCCACTGATCAACACAAGAAAAGTCCATAATGTCAAAGTGAAAAATAAAATCTACAAATTGTTCTAAATTAATTACAAATATAAAACAGAAAATAATTGATTGCATAAGTATTCACCCCCTTTGCTATGACACACCTAAATAAGCTCTGGTGCAACCAGTTGTCTTTAGAAGTCACATAATTAGTTGAATGGAGTCCACCTGTGTGCAATTAAGGTGTTTCACATGATTTCAGGTTAAATAGACCTGTCTCTGGGAGGTCCCACAGTTGGTTAGTACATTTCCTAACAAAAACTACATCATGAAGATGAAGGAACATTCAAAGCAAATCCGGAATAAGGTTCTTCAAAAGCACCAATCAGGGGTAGGATATAAGAACATTTCCAAGGCATTGAATATCATCTCAGAGCACAGTAAAGTCCATTATTAAGAAATGGAGAGAATATGGCACAACTGTGAATCTGTCTAGAACAGGCCGACCTCAAAAACTGAGTATCCGGGCGTATAGGGCACTAGTCAGGGAGGCCACCAAGAGGCCTATGGCAACTCTAAAGGAGTTACAGTGTTCCACGGCTGAGCTGGGAGACACTGTGCATATGGCAACAATAGCCCGGGAGCTTCACAAAACTGGCCTTTATGGGAGAGTGGCAAAAAGAAAGCCATTGTTGAAAAAAACTTGCATCAAATCTCGGCTAGAGTTTCCCAGAAGGCATGTGGGAGACTCTGAGACCAAGTGGAAGAAGATTCTATGGTCTGATGAGACCAAAATAGAGCTTTTTGGCCTCAACACTAAGCGCTATGTTTGCCACTGATCAACACAAGAAAAGTCCATAATGTCAAAGTGAAAAATAAAATCTACAAATTGTTCTAAATTAATTACAAATCTAAAACAGAAAATAATTGATTGCATAAGTATTCACCCCCTTTGCTATGACACACCTAAATAAGCTCTGGTGCAACCAGTTGTCTTTAGAAGTCACATAATTAGTTGAATGGAGTCCACCTGTGTGCAATTAAGGTGTTTCACATGATTTCAGGTTAAATACACCTGTCTCTGGGAGGTCCCACAGTTGGTTAGTACATTTCCTAACAAAAACTACATCATGAAGATGAAGGAACATTCAAAGCAAATCCGGAATAAGGTTCTTCAAAAGCACCAATCAGGGGTAGGATATAAGAACATTTCCAAGGCATTGAATATCATCTCAGAGCACAGTAAAGTCCATTATTAAGAAATGGAGAGAATATGGCACAACTGTGAATCTGTCTAGAACAGGCTGTCCTCAAAAACGGAGTATCCGGGCGTATAGGGCACTAGTCAGGGAGGCCACCAAGAGGCCTATGGCAACTCTAAAGGAGTTACAGTGTTCCACGGCTGAGCTGGGAGACACTGTGCATATGGCAACAATAGCCCGGGTGCTTCACAAAACTGGCCTTTATGGGAGAGTGGCAAAAAGAAAGCCATTGTTGAAAAAAACTCGCATCAAATCTCGGCTAGAGTTTCCCAGAAGGCATGTGGGAGACTCTGAGACCAAGTGGAAGAAGATTCTATGGTCTGATGAGACCAAAATAGAGCTTTTTGGCCTCAACGCTAAGCGCTATGTTTGCCACTGATCAACACAAGAAAAGTCCATAATGTCAAAGTGAAAAATAAAATCTACAAATTGTTCTAAATTAATTACAAATATAAAACAGAAAATAATTGATTGCATAAGTATTCACCCCCTTTGCTATGACACACCTAAATAAGCTCTGGTGCAACCAATTGTCTTTAGAATTCACATAATTAGTTGAGTGGAGTCCACCTGTGTGCAATTAAGGTGTTTCACATGATTTCAGGTTAAATACACCTGTCTCTGGGAGGTCCCACAGTTGGTTAGTACATTTCCTAACAAAAACTACATCATGAAGATGAAGGAACATTCAAAGCAAATCCGGAATAAGGTTCTTCAAAAGCACCAATCAGGGGTAGGATATAAGAACATTTCCAAGGCATTGAATATCCTCTCAGAGCACAGTAAAGTCCATTATTAAGAAATGGAGAGAATATGGCACAACTGTGAATCTGTCTAGAACAGGCCGTCCTCAAAAACGGAGTATCTGGGCGTATAGGGCACTAGTCAGGGAGGCCACCAAGAGGCCTATGGCAACTCTAAAGGAGTTACAGTGTTCCACGGCTGAGCTGGGAGACACTGTGCATATGGCAACAATAGCCCGGGTGCTTCACAAAACTGGCCTTTATGGGAGAGTGGCAAAAAGAAAGCCATTGTTGAAAAAAACTCGCATCAAATCTCGGCTAGAGTTTCCCAGAAGGCATGTGGGAGACTCTGAGACCAAGTGGAAGAAGATTCTATGGTCTGATGAGACCAAAATAGAGCTTTTTGGCCTCAAAGCTAAGCGCTATGCTTGCCACTGATCAACACAAGAAAAGTCCATAATGTCAAAGTGAAAAATAAAATCTACAAATTGTTCTAAATTAATTACAAATATAAAACAGAAAATAATTGATTGCATAAGTATTCACCCCCTTTGCTATGACACACCTAAATAAGCTCTGGTGCAACCAATTGTCTTTAGAAGTCACATAATTAGTTGAGTGGAGTCCACCTGTGTGCAATTAAGGTGTTTCACATGATTTCAGGTTAAATACACCTGTCTCTGGGAGGTCCCACAGTTGGTTAGTACATTTCCTAACAAAAACTACATGATGAAGATGAAGGAACATTCAAAGCAAATCCGGAATAAGGTTCTTCAAAAGCACCAATCAGGGGTAGGATATAAGAACATTTCCAAGGCATTGAATATCATCTCAGAGCACAGTAAAGTCCATTATTAAGAAATGGAGAGAATATGGCACAACTGTGAATCTGTCTAGAACAGGCCGTCCTCAAAAACGGAGTATATGGGCGTATAGGGCACTAGTCAGGGAGGCCACCAAGAGGCCTATGGCAACTCTAAAGGAGTTACAGTGTTCCACGGCTGAGCTGGGAGACACTGTGCATATGGCAACAATAGCCCGGGTGCTTCACAAAACTGGTCTTTATGGGAGAGTGGCAAAAAGAAAGCCATTGTTGAAAAAAACTCGCATCAAATCTCGGCTAGAGTTTCCCAGAAGGCATGTGGGAGACTCTGAGACCAAGTGGAAGAAGATTCTATGGTCTGATGAGACCAAAATAGAGCTTTTTGGCCTCAAAGCTAAGCGCTATGCTTGCCACTGATCAACACAAGAAAAGTCCATAATGTCAAAGTGAAAAATAAAATCTACAAATTGTTCTAAATTAATTACAAATATAAAACAGAAAATAATTGATTGCATAAGTATTCACCCCCTTTGCTATGACACACCTAAATAAGCTCTGGTGCAACCAATTGTCTTTAGAAGTCACATAATTAGTTGAGTGGAGTCCACCTGTGTGCAATTAAGGTGTTTCACATGATTTCAGGTTAAATACACCTGTCTCTGGGAGGTCCCACAGTTGGTTAGTACATTTCCTAACAAAAACTACATGATGAAGATGAAGGAACATTCAAAGCAAATCCGGAATAAGGTTCTTCAAAAGCACCAATCAGGGGTAGGATATAAGAACATTTCCAAGGCATTGAATATCATCTCAGAGCACAGTAAAGTCCATTATTAAGAAATGGAGAGAATATGGCACAACTGTGAATCTGTCTAGAACAGGCCGTCCTCAAAAACGGAGTATATGGGCGTATAGGGCACTAGTCAGGGAGGCCACCAAGAGGCCTATGGCAACTCTAAAGGAGTTACAGTGTTCCACGGCTGAGCTGGGAGACACTGTGCATATGGCAACAATAGCCCGGGTGCTTCACAAAACTGGTCTTTATGGGAGAGTGGCAAAAAGAAAGCCATTGTTGAAAAAAACTCGCATCAAATCTCGGCTAGAGTTTCCCAGAAGGCATGTGGGAGACTCTGAGACCAAGTGGAAGAAGATTCTATGGTCTGATGAGACCAAAATAGAGCTTTTTGGCCTCAAAGCTAAGCGCTATGTTTGCCACTGATCAACACAAGAAAAGTCCATAATGTCAAAGTGAAAAATAAAATCTACAAATTGTTCAAAATTAATTACAAATATAAAACAGAAAATAATTGATTGCATAAGTATTCACCCCCTTTGCTATGACACACCTAAATAAGCTCTGGTGCAACCAATTGTCTTTAGAAGTCACATAATTAGTTGAGTGGAGTCCACCTGTGTGCAATTAAGGTGTTTCACATGATTTCAGGTTAAATACACCTGTCTCTGGGAGGTCCCACAGTTGGTTAGTACATTTCCTAACAAAAACTACACGATGAAGATGAAGGAACATTCAAAGCAAATCCGGAATAAGGTTCTTCAAAAGCACCAATCAGGGGTAGGATATAAGAACATTTCCAAGGCATTGAATATCATCTCAGAGCACAGTAAAGTCCATTATTAAGAAATGGAGAGAATATGGCACAACTGTGAATCTGTCTAGAACAGGCCGTCCTCAAAAACGGAGTATCCGGGCGTATAGGGCAATAGTCAGGGAGGCCACCAAGAGGCCTATGGCAACTCTAAAGGAGTTACAGTGTTCCACGGCTGAGCTGGGAGACACTGTGCATATGGCAACAATAGCCCGGGTGCTTCACAAAACTGGCCTTTATGGGAGAGTGGCAAAAAGAAAGCCATTGTTGAAAAAAACTCGCATCAAATCTCGGCTAGAGTTTCCCAGAAGGCATGTGGGAGACTCTGAGACCAAGTGGAAGAAGATTCTATGGTCTGATGAGACCAAAATAGAGCTTTTTGGCCTCAACGCTAAGCGCTATGTTTGCCACTGATCAACACAAGAAAAGTCCATAATGTCAAAGTGAAAAATAAAATCTACAAATTGTTCTAAATTAATTACAAATATAAAACAGAAAATAATTGATTGCATAAGTATTCACCCCCTTTGCTATGACACACCTAAATAAGCTCTGGTGCAACCAATTGTCTTTAGAATTCACATAATTAGTTGAGTGGAGTCCACCTGTGTGCAATTAAGGTGTTTCACATGATTTCAGGTTAAATACACCTGTCTCTGGGAGGTCCCACAGTTGGTTAGTACATTTCCTAACAAAAACTACATCATGAAGATGAAGGAACATTCAAAGCAAATCCGGAATAAGGTTCTTCAAAAGCACCAATCAGGGGTAGGATATAAGAACATTTCCAAGGCATTGAATATCATCTCAGAGCACAGTAAAGTCCATTATTAAGAAATGGAGAGAATATGGCACAACTGTGAATCTGTCTAGAACAGGCCGTCCTCAAAAACGGAGTATCCGGGCGTATAGGGCACTAGTCAGGGAGGCCACCAAGAGGCCTATGGCAACTCTAAAGGAGTTACAGTGTTCCACGGCTGAGCTGGGAGACACTGTGCATATGGCAACAATAGCCCGGGTGCTTCACAAAACTGGCCTTTATGGGAGAGTGGCAAAAAGAAAGCCATTGTTGAAAAAAACTCGCATCAAATCTCGGCTAGAGTTTCCCAGAAGGCATGTGGGAGACTCTGAGACCAAGTGGAAGAAGATTCTATGGTCTGATGAGACCAAAATAGAGCTTTTTGGCCTCAACGCTAAGCGCTATGTTTGCCACTGATCAACACAAGAAAAGTCCATAATGTCAAAGTGAAAAATAAAATCTACAAATTGTTCTAAATTAATTACAAATATAAAACAGAAAATAATTGATTGCATAAGTATTCACCCCCTTTGCTATGACACACCTAAATAAGCTCTGGTGCAACCAATTGTCTTTAGAATTCACATAATTAGTTGAGTGGAGTCCACCTGTGTGCAATTAAGGTGTTTCACATGATTTCAGGTTAAATACACCTGTCTCTGGGAGGTCCCACAGTTGGTTAGTACATTTCCTAACAAAAACTACATCATGAAGATGAAGGAACATTCAAAGCAAATCCGGAATAAGGTTCTTCAAAAGCACCAATCAGGGGTAGGATATAAGAACATTTCCAAGGCATTGAATATCCTCTCAGAGCACAGTAAAGTCCATTATTAAGAAATGGAGAGAATATGGCACAACTGTGAATCTGTCTAGAACAGGCCGTCCTCAAAAACGGAGTATCTGGGCGTATAGGGCACTAGTCAGGGAGGCCACCAAGAGGCCTATGGCAACTCTAAAGGAGTTACAGTGTTCCACGGCTGAGCTGGGAGACACTGTGCATATGGCAACAATAGCCCGGGTGCTTCACAAAACTGGCCTTTATGGGAGAGTGGCAAAAAGAAAGCCATTGTTGAAAAAAACTCGCATCAAATCTCGGCTAGAGTTTCCCAGAAGGCATGTGGGAGACTCTGAGACCAAGTGGAAGAAGATTCTATGGTCTGATGAGACCAAAATAGAGCTTTTTGGCCTCAAAGCTAAGCGCTATGCTTGCCACTGATCAACACAAGAAAAGTCCATAATGTCAAAGTGAAAAATAAAATCTACAAATTGTTCTAAATTAATTACAAATATAAAACAGAAAATAATTGATTGCATAAGTATTCACCCCCTTTGCTATGACACACCTAAATAAGCTCTGGTGCAACCAATTGTCTTTAGAAGTCACATAATTAGTTGAGTGGAGTCCACCTGTGTGCAATTAAGGTGTTTCACATGATTTCAGGTTAAATACACCTGTCTCTGGGAGGTCCCACAGTTGGTTAGTACATTTCCTAACAAAAACTACATGATGAAGATGAAGGAACATTCAAAGCAAATCCGGAATAAGGTTCTTCAAAAGCACCAATCAGGGGTAGGATATAAGAACATTTCCAAGGCATTGAATATCATCTCAGAGCACAGTAAAGTCCATTATTAAGAAATGGAGAGAATATGGCACAACTGTGAATCTGTCTAGAACAGGCCGTCCTCAAAAACGGAGTATCTGGGCGTATAGGGCACTAGTCAGGGAGGCCACCAAGAGGCCTATGGCAACTCTAAAGGAGTTACAGTGTTCCACGGCTGAGCTGGGAGACACTGTGCATATGGCAACAATAGCCCGGGTGCTTCACAAAACTGGTCTTTATGGGAGAGTGGCAAAAAGAAAGCCATTGTTGAAAAAAACTCGCATCAAATCTCGGCTAGAGTTTCCCAGAAGGCATGTGGGAGACTCTGAGACCAAGTGGAAGAAGATTCTATGGTCTGATGAGACCAAAATAGAGCTTTTTGGCCTCAACGCTAAGCGCTATGTTTGCCACTGATCAACACAAGAAAAGTCCATAATGTCAAAGTGAAAAATAAAATCTACAAATTGTTCTAAATTAATTACAAATATAAAACAGAAAATAATTGATTGCATAAGTATTCACCCCCTTTGCTATGACACACCTAAATAAGCTCTGGTGCAACCAATTGTCTTTAGAATTCACATAATTAGTTGAGTGGAGTCCACCTGTGTGCAATTAAGGTGTTTCACATGATTTCAGGTTAAATACACCTGTCTCTGGGAGGTCCCACAGTTGGTTAGTACATTTCCTAACAAAAACTACATCATGAAGATGAAGGAACATTCAAAGCAAATCCGGAATAAGGTTCTTCAAAAGCACCAATCAGGGGTAGGATATAAGAACATTTCCAAGGCATTGAATATCCTCTCAGAGCACAGTAAAGTCCATTATTAAGAAATGGAGAGAATATGGCACAACTGTGAATCTGTCTAGAACAGGCCGTCCTCAAAAACGGAGTATCTGGGCGTATAGGGCACTAGTCAGGGAGGCCACCAAGAGGCCTATGGCAACTCTAAAGGAGTTACAGTGTTCCACGGCTGAGCTGGGAGACACTGTGCATATGGCAACAATAGCCCGGGTGCTTCACAAAACTGGCCTTTATGGGAGAGTGGCAAAAAGAAAGCCATTGTTGAAAAAAACTCGCATCAAATCTCGGCTAGAGTTTCCCAGAAGGCATGTGGGAGACTCTGAGACCAAGTGGAAGAAGATTCTATGGTCTGATGAGACCAAAATAGAGCTTTTTGGCCTCAAAGCTAAGCGCTATGCTTGCCACTGATCAACACAAGAAAAGTCCATAATGTCAAAGTGAAAAATAAAATCTACAAATTGTTCTAAATTAATTACAAATATAAAACAGAAAATAATTGATTGCATAAGTATTCACCCCCTTTGCTATGACACACCTAAATAAGCTCTGGTGCAACCAATTGTCTTTAGAAGTCACATAATTAGTTGAGTGGAGTCCACCTGTGTGCAATTAAGGTGTTTCACATGATTTCAGGTTAAATACACCTGTCTCTGGGAGGTCCCACAGTTGGTTAGTACATTTCCTAACAAAAACTACATGATGAAGATGAAGGAACATTCAAAGCAAATCCGGAATAAGGTTCTTCAAAAGCACCAATCAGGGGTAGGATATAAGAACATTTCCAAGGCATTGAATATCATCTCAGAGCACAGTAAAGTCCATTATTAAGAAATGGAGAGAATATGGCACAACTGTGAATCTGTCTAGAACAGGCCGTCCTCAAAAACGGAGTATCTGGGCGTATAGGGCACTAGTCAGGGAGGCCACCAAGAGGCCTATGGCAACTCTAAAGGAGTTACAGTGTTCCACGGCTGAGCTGGGAGACACTGTGCATATGGCAACAATAGCCCGGGTGCTTCACAAAACTGGTCTTTATGGGAGAGTGGCAAAAAGAAAGCCATTGTTGAAAAAAACTCGCATCAAATCTCGGCTAGAGTTTCCCAGAAGGCATGTGGGAGACTCTGAGACCAAGTGGAAGAAGATTCTATGGTCTGATGAGACCAAAATAGAGCTTTTTGGCCTCAACGCTAAGCGCTATGTTTGCCACTGATCAACACAAGAAAAGTCCATAATGTCAAAGTGAAAAATAAAATCTACAAATTGTTCTAAATTAATTACAAATATAAAACAGAAAATAATTGATTGCATAAGTATTCACCCCCTTTGCTATGACACACCTAAATAAGCTCTGGTGCAACCAATTGTCTTTAGAAGTCACATAATTAGTTGAGTGGAGTCCACCTGTGTGCAATTAAGGTGTTTCACATGATTTCAGGTTAAATACACCTGTCTCTGGGAGGTCCCACAGTTGGTTAGTACATTTCCTAACAAAAACTACACGATGAAGATGAAGGAACATTCAAAGCAAATCCGGAATAAGGTTCTTCAAAAGCACCAATCAGGGGTAGGATATAAGAACATTTCCAAGGCATTGAATATCATCTCAGAGCACAGTAAAGTCCATTATTAAGAAATGGAGAGAATATGGCACAACTGTGAATCTGTCTAGAACAGGCCGTCCTCAAAAACGGAGTATCCGGGCGTATAGGGCAATAGTCAGGGAGGCCACCAAGAGGCCTATGGCAACTCTAAAGGAGTTACAGTGTTCCACGGCTGAGCTGGGAGACACTGTGCATATGGCAACAATAGCCCGGGTGCTTCACAAAACTGGCCTTTATGGGAGAGTGGCAAAAAGAAAGCCATTGTTGAAAAAAACTCGCATCAAATCTCGCCTAGAGTTTCCCAGAAGGCATGTGGGAGACTCTGAGACCAAGTGGAAGAAGATTCTATGGTCTGATGAGACCAAAATAGAGCTTTTTGGCCTCAACGCTAAGCGCTATGTTTGCCACTGATCAACACAAGAAAAGTCCATAATGTCAAAGTGAAAAATAAAATCTACAAATTGTTCTAAATTAATTACAAATATAAAACAGAAAATAATTGATTGCATAAGTATTCACCCCCTTTGCTATGACACACCTAAATAAGCTCTGGTGCAACCAGTTGTCTTTAGAAGTCACATAATTAGTTGAATGGAGTCCACCTGTGTGCAATTAAGGTGTTTCACATGATTTCAGGTTAAATACACCTGTCTCTGGGAGGTCCCACAGTTGGTTAGTACATTTCCTAACAAAAACTACATCATGAAGATGAAGGAACATTCAAAGCAAATCCGGAATAAGGTTCTTCAAAAGCACCAATCAGGGGTAGGATATAAGAACATTTCCAAGGCATTGAATATCCTCTCAGAGCACAGTAAAGTCCATTATTAAGAAATGGAGAGAATATGGCACAACTGTGAATCTGTCTAGAACAGGCCGTTCTCAAAAACGGAGTATCCGGGCGTATAGGGCACTAGTCAGGGAGGCCACCAAGAGGCCTATGGCAACTCTAAAGGAGTTACAGTGTTCCACGGTTGAGCTCGGAGACACTGTGCATATGGCAACAATAGCCCGGGTGCTTCACAAAACTGGCCTTTATGGGAGAGTGGCAAAAAGAAAGCCATTGTTGAAAAAAACTCGCATCAAATCTCGGCTAGAGTTTCCCAGAAGGCATGTGGGAGACTCTGAGACCAAGTGGAAGAAGATTCTATGGTCTGATGAGACCAAAATAGAGCTTTTTGGCCTCAAAGCTAAGCGCTATGTTTGCCACTGATCAACACAAGAAAAGTCCATAATGTCAAAGTGAAAAATAAAATCTACAAATTGTTCTAAATTAATTACAAATATAAAACAGAAAATAATTGATTGCATAAGTATTCACCCCCTTTGCTATGACACACCTAAATAAGCTCTGGTGCAACCAATTGTCTTTAGAAGTCACATAATTAGTTGAGTGGAGTCCACCTGTGTGCAATTAAGGTGTTTCACATGATTTCAGGTTAAATACACCTGTCTCTGGGAGGTCCCACAGTTGGTTAGTACATTTCCTAACAAAAACTACATCATGAAGATGAAGGAACATTCAAAGCAAATCCGGAATAAGGTTCTTCAAAAGCACCAATCAGGGGTAGGATATAAGAACATTTCCAAGGCATTGAATATCTCTCAGAGCACAGCAAAGTCCATTATTAAAAATTGGAGAGAATATGGCACAACTGTGAATCTGTCTAGAACAGGCCGTCCTCAAAAACGGAGTATCCGGGCGTATAGGGCACTAGTCAGGGAGGCCACCAAGAGGCCTATGGCAACTCTGAAGGAGTTACAGTGTTCCACGGCTGAGCTGGGAGACACTGTGCATATGGCAACAATAGCCCGGGTGCTTCACAAAACTGGCCTTTATGGGAGAGTGGCAAAAAGAAAGCCATTGTTGAAAAAAACTCGCATCAAATCTCGGCTAGAGTTTCCCAGAAGGCATGTGGGAGACTCTGAGACCAAGTGGAAGAAGATTCTATGGTCTGATGAGACCAAAATAGAGCTTTTTGGCCTCAACGCTAAGCGCTATGTTTGCCACTGATCAACACAAGAAAAGTCCATAATGTCAAAGTGAAAAATAAAATCTACAAATTGTTCTAAATTAATTACAAATATAAAACAGAAAATAATTGATTGCATAAGTATTCACCCCCTTTGCTATGACACACCTAAGTAAGCTCTGGTGCAACCAATTGTCTTTAGAAGTCACATAATTAGTTGAATGGAGTCCACCTGTGTGCAATTAAGGTGTTTAACATGATTTCAGGTTAAATACACCTGTCTCTGGGAGGTCCCACAGTTGGTTAGTACATTTCCTAACAAAAACTACATGATGAAGATGAAGGAACATTCAAAGCAAATCCGGAATAAGGTTCTTCAAAAGCACCAATCAGGGGTAGGATATAAGAACATTTCCAAGGCATTGAATATCCTCTCAGACCACAGTAAAGTCCATTATTAAGAAATGGAGAGAAAATGGCACAACTGTGAATCTGTCTAGAACAGGCCGTCCTCAAAAACGGAGTATCCGGGCGAGAAGTGCACTAGTCAGGGAGGCCACCAAGAGGCCTATGGCAACTCTAAAGGAGTTACAGTGTTCCACGGCTGAGCTGGGAGACACTGTGCATATGGCAACAATAGCCCGGGTGCTTCACAAAACTGGCCTTTATGGGAGAGTGGCAAAAAGAAAGCCATTGTTGAAAAAAACTCGCATCAAATCTCGGCTAGAGTTTCCCAGAAGGCATGAGGGAGACTCTGAGACCAAGTGGAAGAAGATTCTATGGTCTGATGAGACCAAAATAGAGCTTTTTGGCCTCAAAGCTAAGCGCTATGTTTGCCACTGATCAATACAAGAAAAGTCCATAATGTCAAAGTGAAAAATAAAATCTACAAATTGTTCTAAATTAATTACAAATATAAAACAGAAAATAATTGATTGCATAAGTATTCACCCCCTTTGCTATGACACACCTAAATAAGCTCTGGTGCAACCAATTGTCTTTAGAAGTCACATAATTAGTTGAGTGGAGTCCACCTGTGTGCAATTAAGGTGTTTCACATGATTTCAGGTTAAATACACCTGTCTCTGGGAGGTCCCACAGTTGGTTAGTACATTTCCTAACAAAAACTACATCATGAAGATGAAGGAACATTCAAAGCAAATCCGGAATAAGGTTCTTCAAAAGCACCAATCAGGGGTAGGATATAAGAACATTTCCAAGGCATTGAATATCATCTCAGAGCACAGTAAAGTCCATTATTAAAAATTGGAGAGAATATGGCACAACTGTGAATCTGTCTAGAACAGGCCGTCCTCAAAAACGGAGTATCCGGGCGTATAGGGCACTAGTCAGGGAGGCCACCAAGAGGCCTATGGCAACTCTGAAGGAGTTACAGTGTTCCACGGCTGAGCTGGGAGACACTGTGCATATGGCAACAATAGCCCGGGTGCTTCACAAAACTGGCCTTTATGGGAGAGTGGCAAAAAGAAAGCCATTGTTGAAAAATACTCGCATCAAATCTCGGCTAGAGTTTCCCAGAAGGCATGTGGGAGACTCTGAGACCAAGTGGAAGAAGATTCTATGGTCTGATGAGACCAAAATAGAGCTTTTTGGCCTCAACGCTAAGCGCTATGTTTGCCACTGATCAACACAAGAAAAGTCCATAATGTCAAAGTGAAAAATAAAATCTACAAATTGTTCTAAATTAATTACAAATATAAAACAGAAAATAATTGATTGCATAAGTATTCACCCCCTTTGCTATGACACACCTAAATAAGCTCTGGTGCAACCAATTGTCTTTAGAAGTCACATAATTAGTTGAATGGAGTCCACCTGTGTGCAATTGAGGTGTTTCACATGATTTCAGGTTAAATACACCTGTCTCTGGGAGGTCCCACAGTTGGTTAGTACATTTCCTAACAAAAACTACATGATGAAGATGAAGGAACATTCAAAGCAAATCCGGAATAAGGTTCTTCAAAAGCACCAATCAGGGGTAGGATATAAGAACATTTCCAAGGCATTGAATATCCTCTCAGAGCACAGTAAAGTCCATTATTAAGAAATGGAGAGAATATGGCACAACTGTGAATCTGTCTAGAACAGGCCGTCCTCAAAAACGGAGTATCCGGGCGTATAGGGCACTAGTCAGGGAGGCCACCAAGAGGCCTATGGCAACTCTAAAGGAGTTACAGTGTTCCACGGCTGAGCTGGGAGACACTGTGCATATGGCAACAATAGCCCGGGTGCTTCACAAAACTGGCCTTTATGGGAGAGTGGCAAAAAGAAAGCCATTGTTGAAAAGAACTCGCATCAAATCTCGGCTAGAGTTTCCCAGAAGGCATGTGGGAGACTCTGAGACCAAGTGGAAGAAGATTCTATGGTCTGATGAGACCAAAATAGAGCTTTTTGGCCTCAACGCTAAGCGTTATGTTTGCCACTGATCAACACAAGAAAAGTCCATAATGTCAAAGTGAAAAATAAAATCTACAAATTGTTCTAAATTAATTACAAATATAAAACAGAAAATAATTGATTGCATAAGTATTCACCCCCTTTGCTATGACACACCTAAATAAGCTCTGGTGCAACCAGTTGTCTTTAGAAGTCACATAATTAGTTTAATGGAGTCCACCTGTGTGCAATTAAGGTGTTTCACATGATTTCAGGTTAAATACACCTGTCTCTGGGAGGTCCCACAGTTGGTTAGTACATTTCCTAACAAAAACTACATCATGAAGATGAAGGAACATTCAAAGCAAATCCGGAATAAGGTTCTTCAAAAGCACCAATCAGGGGTAGGATATAAGAACATTTCCAAGGCATTGAATATCCTCTCAGAGCACAGTAAAGTCCATTATTAAGAAATGGAGAGAATATGGCACAACTGTGAATCTGTCTAGAACAGGCTGTCCTCAAAAACGGAGTATCCGGGCGAGAAGTGCACTAGTCAGGGAGGCCACCAAGAGGCCTATGGCAACTCTAAAGGAGTTACAGTGTTCCACGGCTGAGCTGGGAGACACTGTGCATATGGCAACAATAGCCCGGGTGCTTCACAAAACTGGCCTTTATGGGAGAGTGGCAAAAAGAAAGCCATTGTTGAAAAAAACTCGCATCAAATCTCGGCTAGAGTTTCCCAGAAGGCATGTGGGAGACTCTGAGACCAAGTGGAAGAAGATTCTATGGTCTGATGAGACCAAAATAGAGCTTTTTGGCCTCAACGCTAAGTGCTATGTTTGCCACTGATCAACACAAGAAAAGTCCATAATGTCAAAGTGAAAAATAAAATCTACAAATTGTTCTAAATTAATTACAAATATAAAACAGAAAATAATTGATTGCATAAGTATTCACCCCCTTTGCTATGACACACCAAAATAAGCTCTGGTGCAACCAATTGTCTTTAGAAGTCACATAATTAGTTGAATGGAGTCCACCTGTGTGCAATTAAGGTGTTTCACATGATTTCAGGTTAAATACACCTGTCTCTGGGAGGTCCCACAGTTGGTTAGTACATTTCCTAACAAAAACTACATCATGAAGATGAAGGAACATTCAAAGCAAATCCGAAATGAGGTTCTTCAAAAGCACCAATCAGGGGTAGGATATAAGAACATTTCCAAGGCATTGAATATCCTCTCAGAGCACAGTAAAGTCCATTATTAAGAAATGGAGAGAATATGGCACAACTGTGAATCTGTCTAGAACAGGCCGTCCTCAAAAACGGAGTATCCGGGCGTATAGGGCACTAGTCAGGGAGGCCACCAAGAGGCCTATGGCAACTCTAAAGGAGTTACAGTGTTCCACGGCTGAGCTGGGAGACACTGTGCATGTGGCAACAATAGCCCGGGTGCTTCACAAAACTGGCCTTTATGGGAGAGTGGCAAAAAGAAAGTCATTGCTGAAAAAAACTCGCATCAAATCTCAGCTAGAGTTTCCCAGAAGGCATGTGGGAGACTCTGAGACCAAGTGGAAGAAGATTCTATGGTCTGATGAGACCAAAATAGAGCTTTTTGGCCTCAACGCTAAGCGCTATGTTTGCCACTGATCAACACAAGAAAAGTCCATAATGTCAAAGTGAAAAATAAAATCTACAAATTGTTCTAAATTAATTACAAATATAAAACAGAAAATAATTGATTGCATAAGTATTCACCCCCTTTGCTATGACACACCTAAATAAGCTCTGGTGCAACCAATTGTCTTTAGAAGTCACATAATTAGTTGAATGGAGTCCACCTGTGTGCAATTAAGGTGTTTCACATGATTTCAGGTTAAATACACCTGTCTCTGGGAGGTCCCACAGTTGGTTAGTACATTTCCTAACAAAAACTACATGATGAAGATGAAGGAACATTCAAAGCAAATCCGGAATAAGGTTCTTCAAAAGCACCAATCAGGGGTAGGATATAAGAACATTTCCAAGGCATTGAATATCCTCTCAGAGCACAGTAAAGTCCATTATTAAGAAATGGAGAGAATATGGCACAACTGTGAATCTGTCTAGAACAGGCCGTCCTCAAAAACAGAGTATCCGGGCGTATAGGGCACTAGTCAGGGAGGCCACCAAGAGGCCTATGGCAACTCTAAAGGAGTTACAGTGTTCCACGGCTGAGCTGGGAGACACTGTGCATATGGCAACAATAGCCCGGGTGCTTCACAAAACTGGCCTTTATGGGAGAGTGGCAAAAAGAAAGCCATTGTTGAAAAAAAACTCGCATCAAATCTCGGCTAGAGTTTCCCAGAAGGCATGTGGGAGACTCTGAGACCAAGTGGAAGAAGATTCTATGGTCTGATGAGACCAAAATAGAGCTTTTTGGCCTCAACGCTAAGCGCTATGTTTGCCACTGATCAACACAAGAAAAGTCCATAATGTCAAAGTAAAAAATAAAATCTACAAATTGTTCTAAATTAATTACAAATATAAAACAGAAAATAATTGATTGCATAAGTATTCACCCCCTTTGCTATGACACACCTAAATAAGCTCTGGTGCAACCAATTGTCTTTAGAAGTCACATAATTAGTTGAATGGAGTCCACCTGTGTGCAATTAAGGTGTTTCACATGATTTCAGGTTAAATACACCTGTCTCTGGGAGGTCCCACAGTTGGTTAGTACATTTCCTAACAAAAACTACATGATGAAGATGAAGGAACATTCAAAGCAAATCCGGAATAAGGTTCTTCAAAAGCACCAATCAGGGGTAGGACATAAGAACATTTCCAAGGCATTGAATATCCTCTCAGAGCACAGTAAAGTCCATTATTAAGAAATGGAGAGAATATGGCACAACTGTGAATCTGTCTAGAACAGGCCGTCCTCAAAAACGGAGTATCCGGGCGTATAGGGCATTAGTCAGGGAGGCCACCAAGAGGCCTATGGCAACTCTAAAGGAGTTACAGTGTTCCACGGCTGAGCTGGGAGACACTGTGCATGTGGCAACAATAGCCCGGGTGCTTCACAAAACTAGCCTTTATGGGAGAGTGGCAAAAAGAAAGCCATTGCTGAAAAAAACTCGCATCAAATCTCAGCTAGAGTTTCCCAGAAGGCATGTGGGAGACTCTGAGACCAAGTGGAAGAAGATTCTATGGTCTGATGAGACCAAAATAGAGCTTTTTGGCCTCAACGCTAAGCGCTATGTTTGCCACTGATCAACACAAGAAAAGTCCATAATGTCAAAGTGAAAAATAAAATCTACAAATTGTTCTAAATTAATTACAAATATAAAACAGAAAATAATTGATTGCATAAGTATTCACCCCCTTTGCTATGACACACCTAAATAAGCTCTGGTGCAACCAATTGTCTTTAGAAGTCACATAATTAGTTGAATGGAGTCCACCTGTGTGTAATTAAGGTGTTTCACATGATTTCAGGTTAAATACACCTGTCTCTGGGAGGTCCCACAGTTGGTTAGTACATTTCCTAACAAAAACTACATCATGAAGATGAAGGAACATTCAAAGCAAATCCGGAATAAGGTTCTTCAAAAGCACCAATCAGGGGTAGGATATAAGAACATTTCCAAGGCATTGAATATCCTCTCAGAGCACAGTAAAGTCCATTACTAAGAAATGGAGAGAATATGGCACAACTGTGAATCTGTCTAGAACAGGCCGTCCTCAAAAACGGAGTATCCGGGCGTATAGGGCACTAGTCAGGGAGGCCACCAAGAGGCCTATGGCAACTCTAAAGGAGTTACAGTGTTCCACGGCTGAGCTGGGAGACACTGTGCATATGGCAACAATAGCCCGGGTGCTTCACAAAACTGGCCTTTATGGGAGAGTGGCAAAAAGAAAGCCATTGTTGAAAAAAACTCGCATCAAATCTCGGCTAGAGTTTCCCAGAAGGCATGTGGGAGACTCTGAGACCAAGTGGAAGAAGATTCTATGGTCTGATGAGACCAAAATAGAGCTTTTTGGCCTCAACGCTAAGCGCTATGTTTGCCACTGATCAACACAAGAAAAGTCCATAATGTCAAAGTGAAAAATAAAATCTACAAATTGTTCTAAATTAATTACAAATATAAAACAGAAAATAATTGATTGCATAAGTATTCACCCCCTTTGCTATGACACACCTAAATAAGCTCTGGTGCAACCAATTGTCTTTAGAAGTCACATAATTAGTTGGATGGAGTCCACCTGTGTGCAATTAAGGTGTTTCACATGATTTCAGGTTAAATACACCTGTCTCTGGGAGGTCCCACAGTTGGTTAGTACATTTCCTAACAAAAACTACATCATGAAGATGAAGGAACATTCAAAGCAAATCCGGAATAAGGTTCTTCAAAAGCACCAATCAGGGGTAGGATATAAGAACATTTCCAAGGCATTGAATATCCTCTCAGAGCACAGTAAAGTCCATTATTAAGAAATGGAGAGAATATGGCACAACTGTTAATCTGTCTAGAACAGGCCGCCCTCAAAAACGGAGTATCCAGGCGTATAGGGAACTAGTCAGGGAGGCCACCAAGAGGCCTATGGCAACTCTAAAGGAGATACAGTGTTCCACGGCTGAGCTGGGAGACACTGTACATATGGCAACAATAGCCCGGGTGCTTCACAAAACTGGCCTTTATGGGAGAGTGGCAAAAAGAAAGCTATTGTTGAAAAAAACTCGCATCAAATCTCGGCTAGAGTTTCCCAGAAGGCATGTGGGAGACTCTGAGACCAAGTGGAAGAAGATTCTATGGTCTGATGAGACCAAAATAGAGCTTTTTGGCCTCAACGCTAAGCTCTGTTTGCCACTGATCAACACAAGAAAAGTCCATAATGTCAAAGTGAAAAATAAAATCTACAAATTGTTCTAAATTAATTACAAATATAAAACAGAAAATAATTGATTGCATAAGTATTCACCCCCTTTGCTATGACACACCAAAATAAGCTCTGGTGCAACCAATTGTCTTTAGAAGTCACATAATTAGTTGAATGGAGTCCACCTGTGTGCAATTAAGGTGTTTCACATGATTTCAGGTTAAATACACCTGTCTCTGGGAGGTCCCACAGTTGGTTAGTACATTTCCTAACAAAAACTACATCATGAAGATGAAGGAACATTCAAAGCAAATCCGGAATAAGGTTCTTCAAAAGCACCAATCAGGGGTAGGATATAAGAACATTTCCAAGGCATTGAATATCCTCTCAGAGCACAGTAAAGTCCATTATTAAGAAATGGAGAGAATATGGCACAACTGTGAATCTGTCTAGAACAGGCCGTCCTCAAAAACGGAGTATCCGGGCATATAGGGCACTAGTCAGGGAGGCCACCAAGAGGCCTATGGCAACTCTAAAGGAGTTACAGTGTTCCACGGCTGAGCTGGGAGACACTGTACATATGGCAACAATAGCCCGGGTGCTTCACAAAACTGGCCTTTATGGGAGAGTGGCAAAAAGAAAGCCATTGTTGAAAAAAACTCGCATCAAATCTCGGCTAGAGTTTCCCAGAAGGCATGTGGGAGACTCTGAGACCAAGTGGAAGAAGATTCTATGGTCTGATGAGACCAAAATAGAGCTTTTTGGCCTCAACGCTAAGCGCTATGTTTGCCACTGATCAACACAAGAAAAGTCCATAATGTCAAAGTGAAAAATAAAATCTACAAATTGTTCTAAATTAATTACAAATATAAAACAGAAAATAATTGATTGCATAAGTATTCACCCCCTTTGCTATGACACACCAAAATAAGCTCTGGTGCAACCAGTTGTCTTTAGAAGTCACATAATTAGTTGAATGGAGTCCTCCTATGTGCAATTAAGGTGTTTCACATGATTTCAGGTTAAATACACCTGTCTCTGGGAGGTCCCACAGTTGGTTAGTACATTTCCTAACAAAAACTACATCATGAAGATGAAGGAACATTCAAAGCAAATCCGGAATAAGGTTCTTCAAAAGCACCAATCAGGGGTAGGATATAAGAACATTTCCAAGGCATTGAATATCCTCTCAGAGCACAGTAAAGTCCATTATTAAGAAATGGAGAGAATATGGCACAACTGTGAATCTGTCTAGAACAGGCCGTCCTCAAAAACGGAGTATCCGGGCGAGATGTGCACTAGTCAGGGAGGCCACCAAGAGGCCTATGGCAACTCTAAAGGAGTTACAGTGTTCCACGGCTGAGCTGGGAGACACTGTGCATATGGTAACAATAGCCCGGGTGCTTCACAAAACTGGCCTTTATGGGAGAGTGGCAAAAAGAAAGCCATTGTTGAAAAAAACTCGCATCAAATCTCGGCTAGAGTTTCCCAGAAGGCATGTGGGAGACTCTGAGACCAAGTGGAAGAAGATTCTATGGTCTGATGAGACCAAAATCGAGCTTTTTGGCCTCAAAGCTAAGCGCTATGTTTGCCACTGATCAACACAAGAAAAGTCCATAATGTCAAAGTGAAAAATAAAATCTACAAATTGTTCTAAATTAATTACAAATATAAAACAGAAAATAATTGATTGCATAAGTATTCACCCCCTTTGCTATGACACACCAAAATAAGCTCTGGTGCAACCAGTTGTCTTTAGAAGTCACATAATTAGTTGAATGGAGTCCTCCTGTGTGCAATTAAGGTGTTTCACATGATTTCAGGTTAAATACACCTGTCTCTGGGAGGTCCCACAGTTGGTTAGTACATTTCCTAACAAAAACTACATCATGAAGATGAAGGAACATTCAAAGCAAATCCGGAATAAGGTTCTTCAAAAGCACCAATCAGGGGTAGGATATAAGAACATTTCCAAGGCATTGAATATCCTCTCAGAGCACAGTAAAGTCCATTATTAAGAAATGGAGAGAATATGGCACAACTGTGAATCTGTCTAGAACAGGCCGTCCTCAAAAACGGAGTATCCGGGCGTATAGGGCACTAGTCAGGGAGGCCACCAAGAGGCCTATGGCAACTCTAAAGGAGTTACAGTGTTCCACGGCTGAGCTGGGAGACACTGTGCATATGGCAACAATAGCCCGGGTGCTTCACAAAACTGGCCTTTATGGGAGAGTGGCAAAAAGAAAGCCATTGTTGAAAAAAACTCGCATCAAATCTCGGCTAGAGTTTCCCAGAAGGCATGTGGGAGACTCTGAGACCAAGTGGAAGAAGATTCTATGGTCTGATGAGACCAAAATAGAGCTTTTTGGCCTCAACTCTAAGCGCTATGTTTGCCACTGATCAACACAAGAAAAGTCCATAATGTCAAAGTGAAAAATAAAATCTACAAATTGTTCTAAATTAATTACAAATCTAAAACAGAAAATAATTGATTGCATAAGTATTCACCCCCTTTGCTATGACACACCTAAAGAAGCTCTGGTGCATCCAATTGTCTGTAGAAGTCACATAATTAGTTGAATGGAGTCCACCTGTGTGCAATTAAGGTGTTTCACATGATTTCAGGTTAAATACACCTGTCTCTGGGAGGTCCCACAGTTGGTTAGTACATTTCCTAACAAAAACTACATCATGAAGATGAAGGAACATTCAAAGCAAATCCGGAATAAGGTTCTTCAAAAGCACCAATCAGGGGTAGGATATAAGAACATTTCCAAGGCATTGAATATCCTCTCAGAGCACAGTAAAGTCCATTATTAAGAAATGGAGAGAATATGGCACAACTGTGAATCTGTCTAGAACAGGCCGTCCTCAAAAACGTAGTATCCGGGCGTATAGGGCACTAGTCAGGGAGGCCACCAAGAGGCCTATGGCAACTCTAAAGGAGTTACAGTGTTCCACGGCTGAGCTGGGAGACACTGTGCATACGCCAACAATAGCCCGGGTGCTTCACAAAACTGGCCTTTATGGGAGAGTGGCAAAAAGAAAAAAACTTGCATCATATCTCGGCTAGAGTTTCCCAGAAGGCATGTGGGAGACTCTGAGACCAAGTGGAAGAAGATTCTATGGTCTGATGAGACCAGAATAGAGCTTTTTGGCCTCAACGCTAAGCGCTATGTTTGGCGTAAGCCTAACACCGCACATCATCCTGAGAACACCATCGCTACCGTGAAGCATGGTGGTGGCAGCATCATGCTATGGGGATGCTTCTCTGCGTCAGGGCCTGGAAAGCTTGTGAAGATAGAGGGCAAAATGGATGCGGCAAAGTACAGAGAAATCCTGAAGGAAAACCTGCTGAAGTCTGCAAGAGACCTGGGACTTGGGAGAAGATTCATCTTCCAGCAGGACAATGACCCCAAACATACAGCCAAAGCCACACTGGAGTGGCTTAAAAACAAAAAGGTCAATGTCCTGGAGTGGCCCAGTCAAAGCCCGGACCTCAATCTAATTGAGAATATGTGGAAAGAGTAGAAAATTGCTGTTCACCAAAGGTCCCCATCCAACTTGACGGAGCTTGAGCAATTTTGCAAAGAAGAATGGGCAAAAATTGCAGTGTCCAGATGTGCAAAGCTGGTAGAGTCTTATCCAAATAGACTCATGGCTGTAATTGCTGCCAAAGGTGCCTGATTCCAACCATCAGATGGTGCAAGGGAGAACCGACCTTTGGTAAGTATACTAACTAGGCTACATGGCCCAAAAGTTTTAAGAATAGGGTCCTATATTTCAAACTACATTTATGTAGTAATAATATTCAAATAATGGGCTCTATTTACTAAAGTGTTTTAAGGAATGCTTCAGTATCAATACACATGTTTGGAGTTTAAATAATGCTTTAAAAATCTGAATAAGACCTAAAACAAAGTAGTCTCAATGGCTTTTATTACTTTAAACATTATTAAGTCAAAAAGGATTTAAAGTAATAGTCCTTAACAAAACATTCGAACATCAGAACACTCCTTAAAGATTAGTAAATAGGGACAATAATTCCAAATAGAGCTTCTAAAGCCTTCATACCTGACCATAAGTTTAAGTATAAAATAGACACCTACCACAGCCTGGCAACCTCAGTAAAACTGCATGCCTTTTCATGCGTTATTGCTTGCTTATACAAGCTTTTACAGAATTAAAATGTGATTGTTCTTACCAATAATCGCATCCACAATATCTGGATTAAGGGGTTGTTTTGCTTGTGAATCCTTATGTGCATTGGATTTGAATCCAGTCAGGGATTTATTGGCAAGTTCTTCAGCAGTGTGAAATACCCGTAATAGGTCTGCAGTTAGCTTCATTGTGTCTTTGTGACAACACATCTGTAGCTTCCTTTTTGATACTGACGCTTTTTCAGTCCGTTGTACCTTCTAAAATCATAAACAAAGGTGTGGGTAAGTGAAATAGTTATATAATATATACATATATCAAACTGCATGAAAATACCTCCTTTTTATCACTTTTACGCCATGGATACTGTGTACTTCAGTATTTTTGGAGACAAACCTCTCCATATAGTAACACCCTCTTGTTCGGGTTATACCTTAGTATTATGCTCCCTCGCCTTTGGTTCAGGGCATTACTAAGCCTGCAGACGGTCATCGGGTAGTAACCTAAATAACACAATTTTCCTACCTCATCTCTCTTTTCCCCCATTGTTGTATATTGGTGTTGGCATAGTTGGTGGTGGACAAATCCATTTTCAGTAATTCCACTCGTTCCAGTATATCTGGGAGTTCTAAAGTATATGTTGAAATGTTAGCTGTCTTTTGCTGTTTATTATTTTTATATTTTATTTTATTATTTGTAGTATTTATGACTAAATGCGTTATATTATATAGTTATGATTAGATTAGTCTGCACTTCACATTCTTAAAAATAAATATTAGGCCACATTAAAGTATTTCTATCATTGTCATGATAGTTGTTTTGGTCCCGGCATTTATCCCGCTTACACTTGGAAGGGGTTTCCTCCTTTTCATAATTAAGTATACACTTTGCTTTTTGTGAAACAGTCTGCCAGTCCCCTAAAAAATAGTTCATATTTAATCATATTTATACTGTGCCTACACTGGTTAAAATTCAACAGTGGGTCTTTATACACCTTGTAACGGAAACATGGTACCCCATAATGTTCTCGTACTAAGGTGAAAATAGCCTTGATTTGTATGTTACTATAGATATCAATAGTAATACGAAAATACCATACAAAGTAGTAATAACAGCTTTTAAAGTGAAGGTAGTGTTCTGAGAGAATTAGGTATAATTTTACCTCAGTAAC
Organism: Acipenser ruthenus; assembly: GCF_902713425.1. Lineage (NCBI taxonomy): Eukaryota > Metazoa > Chordata > Actinopteri > Acipenseriformes > Acipenseridae > Acipenser > Acipenser ruthenus. Next base: position 36,765 of record NW_026708175.1, on the reverse strand, counting down.
TTAGAGTAAGAGTTATGATTATACAGCAGTATTGATTGTATGTTCACTGTTTAGTATGTAGGCTAGTTCATTAAAACAAAAAAAGTAAATGTCACAATATATATACAGTGCCTTGCATAAGTATTCACCCCCCTTGGACTTTTCCACATTTTGTAGTGTTACAACCTGGAATTAAAATGTATTTAATTGGGATTTTTACCATTTGATTTACACAACATACTTAACACTTTGAAGGTGCAAAATATTTTTTATTGTGACACATTTTTTGTTTTGTTTAATTAAACAAAAAAAAAGACATTTGTTGGTTGCATAAGTATTCACCCCCCTGAGTCAATACTTGGTAGAAGCACCTTTGGCTTTGGGTAAGTCTCTACCAGCTTTGCACATCTGAATCCTGCAAATTTTGCCCATTCTTCTTGGCAAAATTGCTCAAGCTCTGTCAAGTTGGATGGGGACCGTTGGTGAACAGCAATTTTCAAGTCTTGCCACAGATTCTCAATCGGATTGATGTCTGGGCTTTGACTGGGCCATTCTAAGACATTCAGGTTCTTGTTTTTAAACCACTCCAGTGTAGCTTTGGCTGTGTGTTTAGGGTCATTGTCCTGCTGGAAGGTGAACCTTCCCAGTCACTGGTCCTCTTGCAGACTGAAACAGGTTTTCCTCTAGAATTTCCCTGTATTTGGCTCCATCCATCTTGCCCTCAGTCCTGACCAGTTTCCCAGTCCCTGCCGATGAAAAGCATCCCCATAACATGTTATAACATGCTGCCACCACCATGCTTCACCGTGGGGATGGTGTTCTCAGGGTGATGAGCAGTGTTGGCTTTGCGCCACACATAGCGTTTTGCGCTAAGGCCAAAAAGTTCAATTTTGGTCTCATTAGACCAGAGAACCCTTTTCCACATGTTTGCTGTGTCTCCCACATGCCTTTTGGCAAAATCCAAACAGGATTTGATATGGGTTTTTTTCAGAAATGGCTTTCTTCTCGCCACTCTTCCATAAAGCCCAGCTTTGTGGAGCGCCCGGGTTATAGTTGTCCCATGGACGGTTTCTCCCATCTCAGCTGTGGATCTCTCCAGCTCCTTCAGAGTTACCATTGACCTCTTGGTTGCTTCTCTGACTTATGCCCTCCTTACCTGGTCACTGAATTTTGGTGGACGGCCTTCTCTAAGCAGAGTCGCGGTTGTGCCATATTCTTTCCATTTCTTAATAATGGATTTAACGGTGCTCCGGGGGATGTTCAAAGTTTGGGATATTTTTTTATAACCCAACCCTGATTGGTGCTTCTCCAGAACTTTATCCCAGAATTGTTTAGATAGCTCCTTGGTCTTCATGATGCTGTTTGTTTTGATATGCTCTTTAACAAACTGTGGCCTTCCAGAAACAGGTGTATTTAATCTGAGGTCATGTGACACTTTAATTGCACACAGGTGGACTCCATTCAACTAATTATGTGACTTCTGAAGGCAATTGGTTGCACCAGAGCTTATTTAGGGGTGTCACAGCAAAGGGGGTGAATACTTATGCAATCAAGACAGTTTTTTATTTGTAAATAATTTTGAAAAATATGTAGATTTTTTTTCCCCACTTTGACATTATGGACTATTTTGTGTAGATCAGTCACAAAAAATCCTAATTAAATCCATTTTAATTCCAGGTTGTAATATTACAAAATGTGGAAAAGTCCAAGGGGGGTGAATACTTATGCAAGGCACTGTATATATATATATATATATATATATATATATATATATATATATATATATATATATATATATATATATATATACTGTTTACTGTAAGCAAGGGTGTCCATCCCATACCTTCAGTTTCCTCAGCATTATTTAATCTTTTTAGTTGATTGACAAATTGATATAGAGCATTACACTTTGTCTTACCTATTGCCAGTACATAAGATGGACAGGTTAACCATTTTGGATTTTTCTTTTGAAGGTCCCCTTTTCCACTAGGTTTAAGTCCACCATCTCATAAACATTTTTGGTTTCAATTACATTATTTTTGTAACTACGTTCATCAAATTCTACAATCCACTCTTTCTTGCCAATTTCTATCGCATTCTCTTCAAAAAAAATCAAACAATGCAAATGACATTTTCTCCATCTCTTTACTGCTCCATGAAGTGGTATGTAATACTGTGGGAGCCACCTGTCAAACACAAACGGTCACTTTGCTGGTCTCGTGCAGGTACATTTGAAAAGTAGGGCGCGCGCCATGCAGGCAGTCAGCAGCACTTCTCTCTTTTGTTGACAGTTTACTCTCCGATAAGGTGACTTTTATTGAAATGGAGAGGGTGTCATAAACGTTTCTTACATCATGAAGCAGAAGAAGATATGCCTCGTATGACAAAAGTAAGGAGAGGGATAGAAATAAATGAATGTACTTATAGCCAGCCTGGCTGCTCAACGGAAAATGAGGAGGAACCAACTGAGACTTCCCTTAACACTGTCCTAACACCTGATCAAGTTTTCTTCCTCGGTGATGAAACAGGACTTCTTGAAAACCACGAGGAGAACTGTCCTGCCGAAAAATATAGGTTTTGGATATAATGTTACCGAGGGATAATTCTACTCTTATATTCGTTATTTGAAAGGAAGTGTAAAGGCAATTCGATATCCCATACATTGAGTTATATTATAGGACACTTAAAAAAAAAATGTGCTTCAGATGTTTACTTTATTTATGTATGGGTGAATCGGCTTTACAGAAGAGTGTAATTCAGTTTCCCTGGATCTCGCTCAGCTATTTCATAGCTCCAATACAAAATCACAAGGGAATGCCATTTAACCCTACGAGAGTATTAATTCTAAGGAGTAAATTAAAGCATGTCTTAATGATCCGGTTTTATAGATAAAAACTGTACATTTCAAATGGTTTTCGTGGTAGAAATATGTTTTAATATAACTCGCCCTGCGGCCTCGAACACCAGTTGCATGAGGATTCCCCTGAGATCAATGTGGCTATAAGCAATTATACTACTTTGAACTTGAAGTAGGCTGCTACATTGTAGACCTCTAACCAAAATAAACAAAGTTACAACTGTGTTGATATGAGGGAAGGGTATACGTCTGACTGTAGTTTGAACCACCCAAAAAATAGATTGCAAAAATGAGAATTCTGAATTTAAATAAATGTAAAATCTACTTTATTATACACTAAATTATTACTGTTTTACAGCTGTCCGATGAAGAGGTTTCCAATTCAGGTGAAGATGAAACGGAGTTTAATAGGGCTTCCTGCCTCTCCACCCAGTGTGAATTTGAAGTGGACTGTCAAAATGTAAGTAAAATTATATTAAGAAAAATACCTACAGACGTGCTCAAATTTGGTACCCCTCCACAAAAAACGAAGAATGCACAATTTTCTCTGAAATAACTTGAAACTGACAAAAGTAATTGGCATCCGCCATTGTTTATTCCATATTTAATAGAAATCAGACTTTGCTTTTGATTTTTTATTCAACATAATATTGTAAATAAGAAAACAAATGAAAATGGCATGGACAAAAATGATGGGACCGCTAACCTAGTATTTTGTTGCACAACCTTTAGAGGAAATCACTGCAATCAAACGTTTTCTGTAGCTCTCAATGAGACTTCTGCACCTGTTAACAGGTAGTTTGGCCCACTCTTCCTGAGCAAACTGCTCCAGCTGTCTCAGGTTTGATGGGTGCCTTCTCCAGACTGCAAGTTTCAGCTCTTTCCATAGATGTTCGATAGGATTCAGATCAGGACTCATAGATGGCCACTTCAGAATAGTCCAATGTTTTGTTCTTATCCATTCTTGGGTGCTTTTAGCTGTGTGTTTTGGGTCATTATCCTGTTGGAGGACCCATGACCTGCGACTGAGACAGAGCTTTCTGACACTGGGCAGTACGTTTCGCTCCAGAATGCCTTGATAGTCTTGAGATTTCATTGTGCCCTGCACAGATTCAAGGCAACCTGTGCCAGGCGCAGCAAAGCAGCCCCAAAACATAACCGAGCCTCCTCCATGTTTCACTGTAGGTATGGTGTTCTTTTCTTTGAAAGCTTCATTTTTTCGTCTGTGAACACAGAGCTGATGTGACTTGCCAAAAAGCTCCAGTTTTGACTCATCTGTCCAAAGGACATTCTCCCAGAAGGATTGTGGCTTGTCAATATGCATTTTAGCAAATTCCAGTCTGGCTTTTTTATGTTTTTCTTTCAAAAGTGGAGTCCTCCTGGGTCTTCTTCCATGGAGCCCACTTTCGCTCAAAAAGCGACGGATGGTGCGATCAGAAACTGACGTACCTTCACCTTGGAGTTCAGCTTGTATCTCTTTGGCAGTTATCCTTGGTTCTTTTTCTACCATTCGCACTATCCTTCTGTTCACTCTGGGGTCGATTTTCCTCTTGCGGCTGCGCCCAGGGAGGTTGGCTACAGTTCCATGGACCTTAAACTTCTTAATAATATTTGCAACTGTTGTCACAGGAACATCAAGCTGCTTGGAGATGGTCTTGTAGCCTTTACCTTTACCATGCTCGTCTATTATTTTCTTTCTGATCTCCTCAGACAACTCTCTCCTTTGCTTTCTCTGGTCCATGTTCAGTGTGGTGCACACAATGGTACCAAACAGCACAGTGACTACTTTTCTCCATTTAAATAGGCTGAATGACTGATTACAAGATTGGAGACATGTGTGATACTAATTAAGGAAACTAATTAGTTTGAAATATCTCTATAATCCAATTATTTATTATCTTTTCTAAGGGGTACCAACAAATGTGTCCAGGCCATTTTAGAATATCTTTGTAGAATAAGCAATAATTCATCTCTTTTCACAGCTTCTTTGCTTTATTCTATGACATACCAAAGGCATGCAAGTATACATGATAAAATAGCTTTTAATTTCATCACTTTTCAGGAGGAATGAAGCATTATTTCAATGAGCTGTAAGGGTACCAACAAATTTGAGCACGTCTGTATATAATCTTTTAAATGTTATATAATCTTACCGTGTATACTGTATGCTTAACATCCAATCCCATAACATGTAATGACAATTATATGCACAACTGCATTACATTTACTTAATTTACATTTATTTAGAACTAACGAGTGTATATAGTTTGCTTTGACCAATTTCACAACCAATTTGCTAACAGCCTAGGCTTACAGCTCTGTCTATCCCTTGACACATTACATTGTTAAATTATTTTGCATAAATGAATGCGAGTACTTTATGTAAGCAATTTAAAATAGTTCATAAGCACAATAACACACATACAGAGACCACCGATGCCTTGGGTACATTATTTTAAAATGAACATGCAAGACCTAAGATGGCATTGCTTGTAGTGTTCAAGTATAATATTGTAGCGTTGAGCATGCTATGGGCAATGTTCTGCGGCGGTGACGGTGGAAAATAAAAGATCAGACCAGGCAGTGAGGTTAAAATGGAATAGCTCTTAACTTGAACCACACTAAATAGGGATACGTCTCCAATTCCCTATAACAGTCGTACTTGGAGTTTGAAGATTATTAATTATTACGGTTTACTGCAGCGGCGTTCGATCGATTTCTGTTCGATCGATCCCAAAACCCCACGTGAAGCTGCAACTTAACTAGCGGTCTTGAAGTGCATCATATGGTGGTTTCTTAAGAGCGTAGGCAGGTTTGAAACACATGAATTATTTAGCAAAATCAAGTGTGCAGATATATTTTTCGTTTGGTGAACTATTATGTTTTTGGTTTCTATGGTGTCACAATGCATTACCCAAACATTTCACGATTCCCTCAGACCGCTCGTGAACTCAAGTAGAAGTTCAAGAGCTAGTAGTTTCAATGATGTTTGGGAAACACTTACCTAAACGATGGTCTTACTACATTGGTTTGGTAAAGTAGCTATTGAGAAAAGCGAACCCGACTCAGAACACAGAACAGAACAGAACACAAACAGCGCACTCACGTCAACACTTGCAGACTGCACAGAAACAGCAGGCAAGATAACAGCGGGGAGAGAGAGACACACACAAAATACAATACAACCCTGGCGCCCACAACACTTAACACAGTACACACTGGACAAAAATTGTTTTCAAATTCCCCTGTCTAAATACACCCCCACAGTCCATCCATTCGCACCACCGCTACAGTATCTTACACTTTTGCAAATCCAGAATTAAACCATTTTTACGAATTTTATGAATTGTGATATATCCTGTTGTGTTTGTTTAAAGTTATGCATTCCAGATAACGTTTCTGATCAATGATAATACCATTTAAGATTTCCTGTAGGTTCTACTCTTCCTAACTGTATTTCCTCTCTTCTGTAGGATGAGTTTGACAATCACCCACTATATCCAGGAGCACCGCTCAGTAAAAATGAAAGTGACCTTTGCATTGAAACATCGACTGACAGATTCTGCTTTGGATAATCTTCTTGAACTTATGTCATGTCATGTTAAAGACTTTCCTAAAACAACCAAATACTATCTGTACAAAAAGTTCAATTGTGCAGACTTGTCATCTATGGTGCTGCATTTTTTTTGTAAAATATGCCAATCATACATCTGCCCTGAGAATGATAATGTAGATTCCTGTCCAGAATGTGGTGAGGGGTTTAATAAAGAATTAAACAAAAAGGCTGGTCACTTTTTCATCCAGCTCCCATTGAAAAAGCAGGAACTGCTTGAAAAAGAAGCCGTTTTAGATTCCATCCAGAAAAATGTCCACACTAGAAGCAGAGAGATAGGTGATGTCACATCTGGGAAACTGTACCAAAAAGTAAGGAATTCCACACAGTTTGGTCAGAATGGCATTTCTCTTCAGTGGAACAGTGATGGTGTTTAAGTATTTAAATCATCCAGAAGCAGTTTCTGGCCTATTCAGGTAATGGTGAATGAACTCCCATACAAGTTAAGAATCAACAATGTTCTGTTGTCATGTCTGTGGTTTGGCCCAGGAAAGCCCAGGATGGATAGCTACTTGAGTGTTTTTGTTAAAGAGTTAACTGATTTGCACAAAACAGGTGTAACAGTAATAATTCCAGGAGAAGGTCAGAAGGTTGTTAAAATACATACTTTAATTTGTTCAGCAGATTCGGTGGCTAGACCAGCCCTTCGTAACACAACCCTGTTTAATGGCAAGTATGGTTGTGACTTTTGTCTGCATCCTGGTCAGCATGTTCACAAGGGAAGAGAATTCACTAGAGTACACCCCATTAAAGAAAAAGATCCACCTATAAGAACTCATGAACAGCACAAAGCAGATGCAATTGCTGCTTCTGAAAGTGGAAACCCAGTGAATGGTGTTAAAGGCTCTTCCCCGTTGTTGTTTTTACCTGTTTTGAATATGTCACGGTCTTTTGTATCTGAATACATGCACTGTGTTCTTCTTGGTGTAGTAAGGGGGATTTTACCTTTGAGATACATTCAACATTGGTTTTACTTGGTCTATTCAGTGAATAATCTTTTGACAGACTCAATTACTAGAGAAACTCTTAGAAAAGTAAGTGTGGTTCTTAAGGAGTTTGTAAACCAAACTGAGACTCTGTGTGGTAAAAGTCACTTGACCTTTAATGTCCATCTACTTCTGCATTTACCTAGAGGTGTTAGTGACTGGGGAGCTCTTTGGGCAACCTCTGCTTTCCCTTATGAAGGGTACAACAGGGTATTAAAAAGCCTTTTCTAGGGTACACAGAGCGTATCAAAACAAGTGTGTGAAATGTATACTGTGATAAAAAAGGTAAAAAAGCTACAAGCATACAAAGTGCCAGTGAACCTGTACATATTTTCTTAAAAAAACTTATTGGATCAACAAGAATTTCTACTTGGTCATCAAGTTAAAAAAGAAGTACTTGTGTATGACAGGTTTATTTACAATCATGTTTTGTATCGCACTAAAAACTATAACCATGTAATGAAAAGGTCTAACTTTACAGCTGAATTGCAAAATAGTCATGTTGTTGAACTAACCTCTCTTCTGCTAGTAAAGTGCAGAGATGGGCCATGCTCTGTTCATGGGAGAGAGATAGCTATATTGACTGTGAAGAAACTGGAAAAAAATTGCAGATTTTATATACAGTAGAGAGTTTAGCATATCCTCAAACTTTCTCATTGAAATTCACAAGAATGATAAAACAGAGGCTGTGTTTTTGGACCATTTGGAAAGGAAATGTGTTAGGATGTCAATTGATGAGAAGAGTTCTGTGAATTTCATGCCAAATGAAGTTGAAAGGGATTAGGTGTTTCATACTTTAAAATGAGCGTTTCAACAATTCTTCACAAATTAATCAATGTTAACCATGTTTTCATCAGAATGTACAAAACAATTTTCATACGAAATTATTATTACTAAATTATTAAAGAGTAAATAGATTCAAATTCCATTTTAATGTTGTTTTTTGTTTTACTTATTCCTAATCTTGTTATGAGGTTGGCAATCATTCGGAGTTCTTTGCTGCAATATTAAGTTTTATCATTTTTCTCCTATAGTTTTCTCTAAGTAGCTTTGAGCTAAATTACTGCTCTAGACTGCTAAGTGACTGTCCATTTTTTTATTTTCTGATTCCAAAAGTTCATATGATGCTTGCTATGACCTTTCAACTCTGTTGGCAGCATTACAGGACCTATTAGAATCAGGAAGCGCAACAGAAATTTTAGATGAACATGAAGCATTATCAAGCCTTATAACATGGACATGCAGACATGTTTGTCAGCGTGAGCAATACACAGTTAATGCCTGTGTCTTCCTGATGTTTTACATATCACAGACAGCTGTTTCTCACAGCTAGAGCACCACTTGGAAATTAAATACTGTGCAAGTAAAGAAGGAAGGCAGCTTGCAGGAAAATTAAAAAAAGAACACAAGTGACTGCAATTGTCCTGCCCTTTTCACAAATCACAAATTCACAGCCTAGCGATAAGGACGTGGTACAACTCTTTCTGTTTTGACATGTGTAACGTGCAGTGTTGTGTGGTATAGTGCCATTACGGATTCTGTCCCCTGTCGATGAGAAGAGAGGAGGTTAAGAGCTCTAAAACCATGTATGCAGACGAGCTCGGCTCTTTTGCATTGTGGTTTAGATGCTCACTTGGAGTGCGTAGGGTTGCCAGTTCACGCCCAGCCTCCACCCTGTTACACATGTATGAACAGGATAATATAGTATTGTTATTGTCAAAAAGAAAACGTATATGGTTAAAGTAAAGGAGTCTGTACATCTGTTGATTTATTTATATTTTTTAAAAATGTGCATATTTGTATATAATAATTTATTATATCTATTTAAAATTTTGTAGGACAATAAATTATGTCCATATTCATTATGGCTGCTGCTTTGTCTTTTTAAATATTAAGGGTTACTTGAAGTTATCTGCAGGCAACACTTGTGTTATTTACTATGATGTGCTTTTATTTTGTTTTAAAAAGTTTACACACCCCAGCTATATCAGAAATATTTTAAAACAGAATAAAATAAAACAAAAACAGCTCTGCTTAAATTTATTATACATTATTTTGTTCCTACTAATGTGCTATTTTCAGTATCTGGTAATTAAATAAATAGGTTTATTAAACGGTTTATTAAAAGTTAAGTATTTTGCTTTATTCAATCTATAAACCTAGTATATACTGTAAAAGTCATTCTTACATTTTCAGTCCTAAACAGAGTCATAGTATTATTCTTTTGCATACTATAGGAGGAGTCCTATTGAGGTACTATAGGGAGACCCTTTTGAGTACTATAGGAGGATACTTTTTTTTAAAGAATCCTACAGGATTCCTTTAAAACCCTTTTAGTCCTATAGAGAGTCCTATAGTACTACTATAGGATTCTATGGGACATTTCCGTAAGGGTGACTATGGTCATGTAACTCAATTCTGACCCTGGTCAAGTAGCACTATTCTGACTCTGGTCATATGACAAATGACTGCTTCCTAACGCAATTTGTCAAGGCACCGACGAGACGGGAAGCATGCCTTGATTTAGTCTTTTCAAATAACGAAGACAGAATAACTAAAACAGAGGTCAGAGAGCCATTGGCAAACTCAGACCACAACATGGTTTCATTTGAAGTGATTTTCAAAACCCAAAAAGTAATGACTAAAGCTAAGGTTTACAATTTTAGAAAAGCAAACTATGAAGGTATGAAACAGAGACTAACAGAAGTAGATTGGAGTAAAATAGAGAAAACATCCACAGAAAAGGATGGCTGTTTTTTAAAAATGTAGTACTAGAGGTGCAAAACAATTACATCCCAAAAGTAGACAAATCTAAATCTAAAACAAAATGGCCAAAATGGTTTAATAGATCAATTTAAAAAAAAAAAATATTCAGCTGAAAAAAGGCACTTTACAGAGCGTTTAAAAGGGACCAAAAACAAAGTACACATAAAGAGTACTTGGAACTGCAAACATAAGTCAAAAAGGAAGTTAGAAAGGCCAAGAGAGAGAGAGAGAGAGAGAGAAATGAACATTGCTAAGGGGGCTAACACCAATTCCAAAATGTTTTTCCAATATATTAAAAGCAAGAGAATCTTCAAAAGAGGAGGTTAAATGTCTAAGAGACACAAATGGCAAAATCATAGACAAAAAAATAGCGAATATATTAAATGATTACTTTTCACAAGTTTTTACAAAGGAGGATACGGACAACATGCCCCACATGCCCCACATGTTGACCTGTTCCTATCCAGTTTTAAATAACTTTAGCATAACAGAGGCAGAAGTGTTAAAGGGACTAGGAGCTCTTAAAATAAACAAATCCCCTGGGCCGGATGAGATCCTCCCAATAGTACTCAAAGAAATGAAAGAAGTTATTTACAAACCGCTAATCAAGATCATGCAACAGTCTCTTGACACAGGGGTTGTACCGACAGACTGGAAAATTGCAAACGTAATACCGATCCACAAAAAGGGAGACAAAACTGAACCAGGTAACTACAGGCCAATAAGCCTGACTTCTATTATATGTAAACTTATGGAAACTATAATAAGATCCAAAATGGAAAATTACCTATATGGTAACAATATCCTGCGAAACAGTCAGCATGGTTTTAGGAAAGGGAGATCGTGTCTAACTAACCTGCTTGATTTTTTGAGGATGCAACATCGACAATGGATAATTGCAAAGCATATGACATGGTTTATTTAGATTTCCAGAAAGCTTTATAAATAAAGCAAGCATTGCTATTATAAAAAGATACCCTTTCTACTTCAACAGACGCATACTGCAGCGAAAACAAAAACGGAAGTACTTTGGAAACACACTGATGACGTCTCCCTACACGTCTCTTCTTACAGAAAGAGGTGGCAGGGCAGCTTTGTGATTAAGGGAAGAAAAGAAAGCATTACCTCACACAAAAATACCGGAGTAAGGAGCCACTTTGCTGTAATTACACCACCATACTTTAGAAAGGGACTCAGCTGTGTAGGGTTTCATTCTGTAGTTTAGTTTTGGACTTTGTTGTGATCTGTATTTCATTTACTTGCACTTATCTGCTCCCTATTGCACTTAACCTAATCTGAAGTATTTTGTATTTCACATGCGCTCGTAGCTAACCCGGATATAACGATCAACACTGTTCTCCGCTCTGGAGCTGCCCCGATATCAAATCTTACTGGGTTTTGTAATCGCTCTTATTAGGACTGAAATCATTGTATTTTGTAGCTTTGCTCTTAATTGTACTGTAATTCTGGATATGCATTTTTTTGTATACAACTGTAAGGTCGCCCTGGGTAAGGGCGTGTGATAAGAAATAAATAAATAAATAAATAATAATAATAATTTAACCTTTGTTTTTATATGCGTGCGTCTCATGTGCTTCACAAAATTATAACTATATAAATAAAATGTATTATTATTATTGTTAGTAAAAAAAAAAAATATTAAATGTTAACTCCCCTTTTTTTTGGTTAATAACTTCTGTACATTGAGTTGCTGTAGTTTGAGGAGACTTGATGGGATCCGGCTCTCAGCGTGCTGAAACATACTTCATAATAAACACGGCACTTGTCTCTGTTTTAAGCCTGCGAGGCTGGGTTTTGTATTATGTGGTGTGGGCTCGGTGCTCTGTATTTTGAAACGGCTTTCAGAAGCAGACAGTAGCATATACAGGTGTTTAGGTGTGTTATGGTTCCTGGGCTTTTCAGTTACTGTGCCCCGCATCTAAGGAATTCTCTTGCTCGGAATATTCGGGAAGCAGGTGCAATAACTTCTAGTTTAAGACTTTATTTAAAACCTGACTTTCAGTCCATAGCTTTGATTAGATTATCCAATCTTTGTGTTGTTAAGCACTCAGGCGCTATGGACGTGTAAAATTGTACCGCATAGAAACACTGGCAGCTATAGCTCTGGTTACAGTAATACTTACCGGGGTCTCCTATCTGTACCGACGTATCACTATCGGTATCACTTCAACTTATAGAGTCAGCCATCTTGCGTAAACACAGAAAACACTGACGTTACACTGTACACCCAAGAACGTGTGACGCGTTTAATATCTGAACGGCACGTGTGTATACATGTATAATAGAAACGTTCTATTCCTAAACAGCAGTGTTTATACGTCATCAGGTGTTGACGTTTAGTCATTTGGAACTCTAAATAACGCTCAACGTTATGTGTTTTTAATCTGTGCTTTTTTTTTGGATAAGTTGAATGTTTATATTTTAAACACCAGCCCTGTTATAAACCTGTACGAATGTTTAAAAAATGTTTTACAAATCATAAACGCGTCCATGAGTTTACAAAACAAACTAAATCCTAAACACATTTAGAATTATAAACACAGTGACGTGTTTGAAAAGCGTGACAAATACGTGTTTTAAAGTTAAACACTCGGTCTTACTGCGTACGATATTCGACTGCAACATTATTTTTGTTATTGTTTAGGCTCGATAGGTATTTAAAAAATTAGGTTAACATGTATATTTACAAAATTAATAACAAATGTAAAATGGGGCTCCCGAGTGGCGCATCCAGTAAAGGCGCTCCACGTGGAGTGCAGGATGCGCTCTATAGTCTGGACGTCGCGAGTTCAAGTCCAGCTTATTCCTTTGCCGACGGAGGACAGGAGCTTCCAGGGGGCGGCGCTCAATTGGCCACGCGCCGCCCGAGGGGAGGGAGGGCTAGGTTGGCCAGGGTGTCCTCGGCTCACCGCGCACCAGCGACCCCAGTAGTCTGGCTGGGCGCCTGCGGGCTTGCCAGTAAGCTGCCCGAGAGCTGCGTTGTCCACCAACGTTGTAGCTCTTGGGTGGCTACATGGTGAGTCCGCAGTGTGAAAAAAAGCAGTCGGCTTTTATATATATAGTGTTTTAAATTATTATGTTTTGTTTTACTATTAGTTTTACTTGTTTAGTTGTAGTTTATATAGTTTTTAGCGAAAGCTAAACATGGCAACGTACGTGGTCTTTCTATAATGAGCAACGGGAGTGAAGTTGGTTCGGAGGATTTCGATACCAGCAACAGTGATGCTGACTTATCACTCAGTGATTATGATGAAGAGGATGTGGAGCCAAGAACAATACAAACTGTACGAACAGAAGAGCATGCAGTTACTTTACAGGTAAGCCAGCTGCAAACGGGAAGCTGTTTGGTTTGAAATGGCAGTGCTGTGACTAAATACTATCAAAACACAGCACTGGGTACAGGCAATGCGGCAGCCAGATCCATCACAATGCCTGTGCAAAGTAGCTGTGTACAAGCATTTGTGACTATCCCTCCAACACAAGCGAAGCAGACACTGTAAAAAAGGTACAGGGTCTGCTATGAAAATTAAAACAAAAGAAAAGACAAAAGAAAAGAAAAATGTGCAGTGGTTGCGAAGGCAATCCCGGGTTCTGTTGTATTGAACATTTCAATAAATGGCACAGAGCAAGTCAAAACTGGCACACGTTTTGAAGTTGTATTTATTTGATAATTACTGTTTACTGATTATTATTGTTATTAGCAGCTTTTTTGTTTTCATTGTTAAAAAAAAACAAAAAACGTTTTTATCTCTATATTGAATATGGGTATGTAGTACACAGCAGCATAAAGGGTTAATGAAAAACACAGTTTAAGTCATTTATTTGTGTTTTATTCATCATATGTTAACATTTTATAGCAACTACAGATTTGAAAACATTATTATTATTATTATTATTATTATTATTATTATTATTATTATTATTATTATTATTATTTTCAAAATCTGGTACCTGGGAAGGGGTTTCATTTTTACATCTGGAGTTGAAGTGGTTAATAATAAATGAAAATACTTACTGTTAAAAGGCTAGCAAGTTGGTTAAACTCTCCTGGTAGCATTAAGCTTGCTGTGCAGTATTGCTTGAATAGTGTACGAGTGTTTGCCTTCAATTGTTTGTATAAAGTTATTTAAAGATTTTGTTTTCCTAAGCTTTATTGACAAAACCCAGAAGTGTGTGTGGGGTGGCGCAGTTGTTGACATTCGTGTGAGCTGTTTTTAATCAAACTGTCAGATTGTAATCTGTCTGCATCCATCCGTTGTTGATATTAAGAGTTATTTCTTCACCACTTCCAAACCCAAATATTACACTACGAATTGTGTTTTGTTTGCTGTCACTGAAAGCAGATCAGCGCTCAGCCTTTGCTGGGAACACGTGACGTGGGTGTAAAAAAAGTCACGTGATAGAGGGATACTACAGTATAGTTTTATGTCGTAGAGATTGGCTATCCAATGTGTCACTCATTCTGGAGCTGTGTATAGCAATTGCGAAATGATGCGGCAGGGGCGGGGCTTTACTTCAAACAGATATCGCGTGGTTTGACTGTGGCGCTGAACTGTAAGATCGCAATGTACATATTTCTATTTTTTAGTTTGTATTTATACTGCTGGGTTTTTACTGGAGCAATCTAGGTAAAGTACCTTGCTCAAGGGTACAACAGCAGTGTCCCCTACCAGGGATTGAACCCACGACCTTCCAGTCAAGAGTCCAGAGCCCTAACCACTACTCCACACTGTATAAAAAAAATATTACTGTGTTATTATTATTATTATTATTATTATTATTATTATTTATTTAATTTGTTTTGCATTCCACTTTGTATCATGAAAGAAAATTAAAACGTTGATTAATATACGAGTTTTGCAAGTATGACCTGTATCATAATATTGCAGACAGAAACGGACCCCGATTGTAGCGGCGGTAAGAATCCAAGAGTACAACTTTTATCTTCCAAAATAGAAAGCTATTTTATTGATGAAATCGAGTGAACAGCAACACTCGGGCTGCTCTTAGCTGACCGCCAGAGCGCCCCAGGAGAACGCCCCCCACTGCCCCGTGCCTGACAACGGGGTACCGGCAGGACACCCCCGTCCCGCCCCCGCGTCTCCAGCAGAGTAAATCTCCGCGACAACAGAGATCAAATCATGTGAGAGAAGGGAACACGCGGATATCACGTGACTAACACGCTGTCACCGCCCCGCTTTCATTGGAAGAGTCACGCGGAATGATTTGAGACACGTGATCAGTCCTCTCTCATTGGTTAACGCCCGTCGCTGGATGTTTCCACAGCGTGATTTGTACCATCGTCCACAAAACCGTTTTTTCCAGTATTTTTTTGTTAAATTGGTTATTGCAAAGTCAAATTTGAAAAACACCAAACCCGGTAGCCGATTCCACAAAAAAAGACCACGTTTTTCCTAACACTAAAAGGTAAGTGCTGAGTTATTTATTACTCAAAGTGAAATGTATGTATTTGTTAATCTCCATCGATATGCATGAACATTCGTGTGTGTGTGTGTGTGTGTGTGTGTGTGTGTGTGTGTGTGTGTGTGTGTGTGTGTGTGGGGGGGGGGGGGGGGGGGGGTCGGATTGACAGGCTCAACAAACCCTGTGAACGGGGTAGCATCTGGTGAAATACTTTTTGAGATACAGCATGGCGAAGAAAACAGCTTGTAAAAAAAAAAAAAAAAAAAAAAAGAAAAATGAAGACGCTTTTGTATACACCTGTATCTCGAAAAGTACTGCTAATTTAGGAACCACACTTGGCATACACATAGTCCCGGGAGTGTAGATGTGCAACGGGGTATATATTTTCGGAGGGGTCCTGGTTTTACCGAAATTGAACCAAAAAAGATAACTGTCTGACGTCAGTGCCTGGTAGCGTTGCTTTCGACCGTTCATTTCACTGAATAAATAGGGAGGCATTGAATAGCCTATAGTTCAGCACACACGGGTCAGATCTGTGTTTCTGTCCGGTTAAAACTGGTAATCAGTGATAATAATGAGTGTTTGTGCCTTTAGTACTGGAGAAACTAATAATAATTTGTTCATTTAGGAAATACGTTTGCTTCCCCTAACACTCGTTTTTTTTGGCAGCCTAATAGAAGAACAAGTCAGCTGACTGGCCAAGCTTTATTTCTGATGAGCTCTCATTTTGGCAGGCGTCACAAATCTCCGCCAATTTACGTAGTTTTAGTGCCTCATTTGTTGAGCAATGAAAGAAGGCTTTGTGCAATATGAAAACAGCGGTAGGAATATTATTTTCTTCAGTGCGCTGAAACTATCTGAATATTCTTACAAACATTGCTGCACATTCATTCGAAGCCAAAAAGTCGACGTCTGTGTCTAAAATGGCAAGTGATGTGTGAGATTAACATAAAAACCAACAACAACAAAGTGATGCTTCAGATTTGGCAAGCGAGTCAGAATCGAGGGATACAGACCGCTGCAGGTAATGCACATCGCTCGAAAGTGCTTCACACTTTCCAGACACTGGGCAAAGGTACATGCTACGTATAGTGATCAACGTTTTGTTTTGTTGTGATCCTATTTTCTGTTATGAGGAGAGTAATAAACGAAAATTGTGGGGGGGTTTTGTACAACGCCACCTTTTCCACATATATTTTTTGAAGCGTTTATTTAAGTTACATTTGACAGTTTTCACTTGCATGCACAGCTTAAAAAAGAAAAAGTAAACCCCAGTAATGCTGTTACTTCATGAAAATGTGTCATTTGCCACTTTGTTTATTGCGAAGAAACTACAATGGCAGGGATAAAAAAAGAAAGAAAAAAGCGATATCTACTTATGTACTGTTTCTGCCTGAAATACACACGTGGAAAGTGTATACTTTTATAGTTAATCCAGTGGAGCAAAGTAAAGCCTTCACAACCTATTCTGGAATAGTACAGTTTTACATATTTTAGGATAAATAGTATTGTGCTGCAAGCATTCAAGTTAACTAACGAGCTTTCGTTAGTTAACTTGAATGCTTGCAGCACAGTGATTGTCAGAACATTTTCTAGTTTTAATAAAATTAAAATGAATAACATGCTGTTTTAATAGCATTACAGTGAGATTTGTATAATTGTTTGTTTGCAAGGTGTCATTTGAATACTGGTCAGGAAATGGTATTTGCTTAATATTTTTATTATTAATGGTGATCAAACATTGTAACTTGTTAAGTAGTTATTTCTGAGATGTATTAGTTGATTGGTGCAAGTGCAGTGTTGCAACGTTTTGTTACTGTATGTAAAGTCTGATCGGATAGTCAGATTTTCACGACCATTTAAACAACCCCCCACCACTACGCACATCTTGAGCGCCCTGTGGCCCCCCAAGGTTTGGAAATGTCCTTATCTGGCCCGCCAGAGAATGTAATTGAGTACCACTGCTGTAAATGCTTATGATCTTGTATAGCGTAGGTTCTAAAAAAAAAAAAGTGAGACGATAATGTTTTGCCAAATAGAATAAAATACAAATGCATACTGTTATATGTATGCGTGTTATATATTCCATATTTAAGCACATACATTAAACACTTTCTGCTATTTGTTTACTGTATATCGCTGCCAAAGGAAGTTTGAGATTTTTTAAATTAACACAAAGTTGTTCTTCAACTGCTACAGAATGTTTATCTTGAAGAGACCTTCTTCACAACACGAAGTAATTTACTGACACTATCGAGAATCTCTTATATCAAATCATTAATCGTGGTAGCTAGCGTCACTTGCAGAGACTTACGCAGGTAGGCCTATATATTAATTTAGCTGTAAGACATTTTCCATCGCTGAAAAAAAAATAGACTTCATGATTAATCTAACTTCAGGTAATTCAGTGAAATATTTTACTTGCCGATATATATTTGGGGACGGCCCACCCCTCCAGACTAGGACATATTTTAATGCCTTCTATGTAATGAATTAAACATTTGCACAATATTCTAGTTCACAATTTAAAATGGAGAAAATGTAATCCCACTATATTGCTATCTATTGCTAGTCAATTATGTTAATGATTTAAACTATTGACAACATGTTTAAGAACATATGAAGTGGGAAGCGTTTAAAATCTTGAAAAAAAATGTATGTACAGTACTGTGCTTAATACGAGTTAGGCCTAATGTATGTACTCTACTGTACTTAATACGTTTCTGATTTTACATTTCTGGATTGCAATGAGATATAAAATACATCTTACAGTATGTCTTTAAAAAATGTAGAGTTTTGACATAGGTTAGATTTAGGTTTATGTTAAGTTGTGTGCTTAACTGTTTGGGTTTATTTTAAGTTTTTTGACTGTAGTAGTAAACAAAAAAAACACGTTTCAAAGGCATGTGGAAATGCGGGTGCATGAACGTTTTATCATTTTTTTTACAAATGGTAATTTGGAGCTTCAAGGAATTTTCCTGTGCTAAGTTTAAACAAGAAGAATGACTTTGTTCGGATAATTTTGTACAGTGGACATATATATGTATGGCATATTATATCATACGTTTGCTTCTGGCCAGAGCCAGTTTGGCGGGTAAATACTTTTGTCTCTGTTCCATTTGGTGGGGGTGGGGGGGAACCCTCGAATTCACCTGCAGTTGCAGATTTTCTTTTTCTCTCTCCAAATGTTAAGCCACACAAAACAAGCAAAGTTGGGTTGCAAATGCATCGTTTTGATTGGGTCGTCAGCCAAGCAGGAAAAACATTTAATTGGATTATTGTACTGTGCTTGCTGTTGCCTGATGCTAGAGCTTCTTATTTATGATGGTAACTTGAGGTATTTCAGTAGAAATGTTCTACTTTAGTTCAGTAGGATTTTTGATGTCATTACAGAAGTAACACTTTTTTTATTCCGTTTGATACTAGACATATTCAAAGCTACACTGCAGTCGTTATCAGTAGAGTATGTACATAACACTGATTGCATACATTCAACTTTTGCTATACAATATTTAAGAACTGGTAGACCATAGATTGATGCATGAAAAATACACAGCCAAATCTGATGTAGAGTCGACTCCACTTATTTGCATATTGAATAATTGTATAATAATTGCTTAACTGCATAGCATGCAGCTGGTCCCGTTTTTAAGCGCATAATTTTCTATGATTGTATGGTACTAAATGCACATTTCGCGGTCCCGAAGTCCATTGTGCATTGCATTTTAATTTGGATAATTGCATAATGCGAGCAATGTTCAAAAAATATATATGTTTGCGTTTGAGTTTCAAAAATAGCAGTGACGTAAGCGCATAGCAACTGTATGACAGCGGGAAAAGCAGGCACGAAAGACAGTTTTTTACAGTTGTTTATCAGCTCAATCGGCCGACTACTATGCATACTTCCATAAAATTATTTTTTTGCTACGTTGTAGTCAGAAGATCTATAGTAAGGTACTGTGCACCCCTGTTTAACTTTTATTTTTTACTGTACTGTATTACAATATATGAGTTTAGTCCGGCTGTAATATACGGTACATTAGTTTACATTATTTTACTTTTCATATCATAAGTTGCCAGAGAATAGTGTTTTGTATTGAGCGTATAACATTTCAAGTTGGTTTATTTTTGTGAACTTGTCCAATATTTTAAGTTACTCGTAATGAAATATAAAAAATAAATAAAGTTATGAATCTGATCAAAACGAATCATATACATGTACGCCCACTGTATTCCCTCACTCGGCGGTCCGAGCCCATGCAATTATGCTGTCTCCTGTAACTTGTATCCTCTTTTACTTGTTTCACTATCTATCATGAATCATGGAAATACTGTACAGGTGAAAATGCCATATTGATGAGCTTGATAGTTTAAGACGTATAGTTCATGTATCAATAACATAAATGTAAAATTTGGAAAAACAGAACAGGCTGAGTAGGAGCCGTTGACATTGGATTGGCCCAACTATACCTTTGATATTACTATATAAACAGTACTGTAGTATTTGTGTTTTTATTATACTGCAGTGAATGTAAATACAGGGTGTTGCCAACCAAAAACATAAAAATACAACATTTTCCAAGTACACCTGGAGGTCATGTGTTAACTTGTCGTTTTATTTGTTTTAGTGTAATGAAGACAAGATCCATCTACAAATACACAGGCTGTGATTAAAGCCTGACATCACAACTTCATAATCGTATATAATCATTATTTTAGTCATTGAGCAGACGCTTTTGTCAGAAACAACTTGCAGAGACTATTTATTTAACTAGGAGAGTTACCCATTGAGACGGAGGCCTCATTACAAGAGGATCCGGGGGAGGGGGGGAAGTGGGGCACAAACACACTTTTAACCCTAATTAAGGTAGAGGGACTTTAGGTAGGCCGGATTGTATAACCTGCTTTTTGGATTTGGCCATGACATTACGAAGAGTGCCATGGGATCTTTAACATCCACACAATGTGGACAGGACCTCGGTTTAAAGATTGAAGTACTACTGAGCCAATTATATTTAAGTCAAACAATTACAAACAAAAACCCCAAAAACTACAATAAAAATCTAGATAAACACAATATAGAATTGTCCCCTGCTAAATGAATAACAAACTCTGTGTTGTGAATTATTCAGTCAGGAGTGGTCGGAGATTTGGTGGATAAATATAACGCCACTCTGGCAAATAGTCTTGACACTATTGCACCTTATAAAATAAAGAAACTATCTACAAAAATATTTTCTCCTTGGTTTAATGATACAACACGTATGCATAAACGTATGTGTCGCAAATTAGAACGCAGATGGGAGATCGACTGGACTTCAGATATATTATCAAAGCTGGAAAGATAGTATTTTAACATATAGAACGTCACTGTCTTTAGCTCGATCTGTTTATTTCTCCGATCTTGTTGACAAAAATCAGATTTATTTTTCAGTCAACAGCAAGATTAACAAATCCGCAATCAGAGCGCGTTACACAGAATATTCCTCCAGTAAGCTGTGAATCACTTCAATAAAAAAGTGACCGACATTAGGAATCAGTTGAGCAACTACATACTGATATAAACAATTATACAAATATTCTTGGTCCGTCTGAACCCAACCAAATCTTACAGCACTTTTGCTTGACATGTGAACAAGAGCCGGATGCCATAATTAAAAAGACTAAACCCACAACATGTGCATTAGATCCCATTCCTACTACACTTTTGAGAAAAGTATATCCAAAAATAAATAACACAGTTTTAAATATTATTAACAGCTCACTCTCATCAAGTACTGTTCCAAATTCTTTGAAGACTGCGTAGTAAAACCCCTGCTCAAGAAGCCTACCCTTGATCCCAATGTGCTTAATAATTACAGGCCTATTTCTAATCTCCCTTTTTTTGTCCAAAGTGTTAGAAGAGTAGTGGCTGAACAATTAAATAGATTTCTTGCTGCACAGAATATTTCTGAGAAATTTCAGTCAGGTTTCAGGCCTTATCATAGCACCGAGACGGCACTAATTCGAGTGGTAAATGATATGTTGATGACTTCTGACATGGGCTCGCCTTCAGTACTTGTTCTACTGGATCTAAGTGCTGCTTTCAACACCATTGATCATTCTGTCATAATTAATCGCCTTGAACATTTAGTGGGATTGTCAGGTACTGTCTTGTTCTGGTTCAGATCCTATCTCTCTAATAGGTTTCAGTTTGTTAAAGTTGAGGAGGCGACCTATTTTATGTCAAAGGTTACGTGTGGGGTTCCTCAGGGTTCAATTCTTGGCCCAATTCTGTTCTCTCTATATATGTTACCTTTGGGAAATATCATTCGTAGACACAGAGTTCATTTTCATTGCTATGCTGATGACACTCAGCTTTGCCTGTCTCTCAAACAGGGTGATGTATCTGCTGCTAATATTTTGAATACCTGCCTTGCTGACATTAAACATTGGATGTTTAAAAGCTTTTTAATGTTAAACTCAGACAAAACAGAATTGATGATAATGAGACCTCAGAAGCAATACAAGAACATAGATTCATCTGATTTTCTACTCGACGGTCTCTGTACAGATTCTAGAGCAGAGATAAAAAAAACCTAGGTGTCACTTTTGATTCAGACCTCTCCTTTGAATCACACATTAAAAATGTTACAAAAATGTTCTTTTTTCATTTAAGAAACATAGCTAGACTGAGAGGTATGCTTTCCAAGCAGAATGCAGAGAGATTGGTGCATGCTTTTATATCTTCAAGGATTGATTAATGTAACAGCCTTTTTGCTGGTATTAGTAACAATGTTATATCTCGGCTGCAACTTGTACAGAATGCTGCTGCAAGAGTTTTAACTGGGAGTAAGAAACAAGATCATATCACCCCTGTGCTAGCGTCCTTGCATTTGCTTCCTGTTCGATTTAGGATCGATTTTAAGGTGCTATTATTATCCCACAAGGCTCTAAATTGCTTAGCTCCACCCTATTTAAAGGATCTTTTAA
Source organism: Acipenser ruthenus (assembly GCF_902713425.1). Lineage (NCBI taxonomy): Eukaryota > Metazoa > Chordata > Actinopteri > Acipenseriformes > Acipenseridae > Acipenser > Acipenser ruthenus. Next base: position 14,147 of record NW_026708175.1, on the reverse strand, counting down.
AACCATACGTTCCTAATCGTCCACTTCGATCACAGGATGCCAGGCTACTTTCCATACCAAGTATTCAGAAACAAAACTCAGGTGGTAGATGCTTGAGTTACATTGCACCGAAATTATGGAACGACTTCCCAGTACTATAAAGGAAGCTCCTTCTGCCAATGCTTTTAAATCTCATTTAAAAACACACTTGTATAGCTTAGCTTACGCAAGTTTTTAAAGTGATATTCTCTCGCTTCTGTATATGTATATAACATATAATTATATGTGTGTTTTATTGCTGATTTTATATATATATATATATATATATATATATATATATATATATATATATATATATATATAAATTTCTATGTGTGTTCTATTTTCTGATTATTGATATATATATACAGACGTGCTCAAATTTGTTGGTACCCCTCCACAAAAAACGAAGAATGCACAATTTTCTCTGTAATAACTTAAAACTGACAAAAGTAATTGGCATCCGCCATTGTTTATTCCATATTTAATAGAAATCAGACTTTGCTTTTGATTTTTTATTCAACATAATATTGTAAATAAGAAAACAAATGAAAATGGCATGGACAAAAATGATGGGACCGCTAACCTAATATTTTGTTGCACAACCTTTAGAGGCAATCACTGCAATCAAACGTTTTCTGTAGCTCTCAATGAGACTTCTGCACCTGTTAACAGGTAGTTTGGCCCACTCTTCCTGAGCAAACTGCCCCAGCTGTCTCAGGTTTGATGGGTGCCTTCTCCAGACTGCAAGTTTCAGCTCTTTCCATAGATGTTCGATAGGATTCAGATCAGGACTCATAGAAGGCCACTTCAGAATAGTCCAATGTTTTGTTCTTATCCATTCTTGGGTGCTTTTAGCTGTGTGTTTTGGGTCATTATCCTGTTGGAGGACCCATGACCTGCGACTGAGACAGAGCTTTCTGACACTGGGCAGTACGTTTCGCTCCAGAATGCCTTAATAGTCTTGAGATTTCATTGTGCCCTGCACAGATTCAAGGCACCCTGTGCCAGGCGCAGCAAAGCAGCCCCAAAACATAACCGAGCCTCCTCCATGTTTCACTGTAGGTATGGTGTTCTTTTCTTTGAAAGCTTCATTTTTTCGTCTGTGAACATAGAGCTGATGTGACTTGCCAAAAAGCTCCAGTTTTGACTCATCTGTCCAAAGGACATTCTCCCAGAAGGATTGTGGCTTGTCAATATGCATTTTAGCAAATTCCAGTCTGGCTTTTTTATGTTTTTCTTTCAAAAGTGGAGTCCTCCTGGGTCTTCTTCCATGGAGCCCACTTTCGCTCAAAAAGCGACGGATGGTGCGATCAGAAACTGACGTACCTTCACCTTGGAGTTCAGCTTGTATCTCTTTGGCAGTTATCCTTGGTTCTTTTTCTACCATTCGCACTATCCTTCTGTTCACTCTGGGGTCGATTTTCCTCTTGCGGCCGCTCCCAGGGAGGTTGGCTACAGTTCCATGGACCTTAAACTTCTTAATAATATTTGCAACTGTTGTCACAGGAACATCAAGCTGCTTGGAGATGGTCTTGTAGCCTTTACCTTTACCATGCTCGTCTATTATTTTCTTTCTGATCTCCTCAGACAACTCTCTCCTTTGCTTTCTCTGGTCCATGTTCAGTGTGGTGCACACAATGGTACCAAACAGCACAGTGACTACTTTTCTCCATTTAAATAGGCTGAATGACTGATTACAAGATTGGAGACATGTGTGATACTAATTAAGGAAACTAATTAGTTTGAAATATCTCTATAATCCAATTATTTATTTATTTTCTAAGGGGTACCAACAAATGTGTCCAGGCCATTTTAGAATATCTTTGTAGAATAAGCAATAATTCATCTCTTTTCACAGCTTCTTTGCTTTATTCTATGACATACCAAAGGCATGCAAGTATACATGATAAAATAGCTTTTAATTTCATCACTTTTCAGGAGGAATGAAGCATTATTTCAATGAGCTGTAAGGGTACCAACAAATTTGAGCACGTCTGTATATATATATATATATATATATATTTGTATGTGTTTTTTATCATGTAAAGCGCTATACAAAACTAAAGATTGATTGATTGATTGATTGATTGATATGGAGGCAGTTTGCAGTTGTTTGCTATCACACACAGCATACAGTTATGTGCTGCTTCCCATTTCCAGTCATCATTACTCACACCTGTTTTTCTCCCAATTTGTGAACTGTGGTATTGCTTGGCATGTCGAAAATTATGGGGGTCTGATCAGAAACATTTGTTAGAAACACTGAAGTAGTAAAAACATATCTTTTTAAATTCCTCAGGAAGCTAATGATGCTTCTTTGAAAATGGCTGCCTGCATGTCATGGATGATTCGAGATCGGGCAGGGACGTCTTTGTTCGCCTTTTCTCGTCAGTCAGTCACTTTGCTGTTTATGTACTCGGGTAGTCGCGTCTTTTGTTGGTGATTTTTAATACACACATCACTACTGTACTCTAATTTAAGACGCAGGATATTTTTGAGAAGCAAAATAATGGTTAAAGTGCATCTTAAAATGAAGGAATATGGTAGTTAACTGTCAAAACTGCAACTTTTGTTTACATGTATATGTCCATATAAAAATGTAAATGTTATCCGCAAACCACAAATCCATGTTAGTGCACAGGCAGTGTAGTGGTCAATTATTATTATTATTATTATTATTATTATTATTATTATTATTATTATTATTATTTATTTTTTTCTTAAGGTCCATGCCACATTACTCATGGTTGAAGGACTCAAGATGGCAGAGAACCAAGAGATGGCTGAGAAAATGGATGGGCAGAAACCCTTGGATCCTTCCCCACTCTTGGAATATGGTAATTAAATCAGGAAGTACTTCACTATATACTGCTGAATATCACATTATGGGGACTCTCTCTACCTTTGGGAGACATATAACATGCCCCTACAAAGTGATTTCATGTGTTTCACATCTACTGTTACCGTGCATGTGATTCTCTTCTTTCAGAAACTTCGGAACAAGAGTCTTATTCAGACAGGGGCCAGCTAGGTGGGAGACTTCAAGGGGTGGCTGAGATAGAGAATCCCCTCAATGGGATCGGGACTAAAGTAACAAGAGGTATGTTCACAACTGAAGGAGGACAGGAAGGGCCTCACAATGATGGACAACCAGAAGACATTCAGAACAAGGGACAGCTGGATTGGCTTGAAAGTTGCTGCCTAAACAACCCAGGTAGATACAGTTTGAGGCATTTACTTGTGTGTTCATCTCTAATGCAGACAAAAGCCACCAAATGTACATTGCTGTGCAAAAGTCTTAGACACATTCTCGAGTTACAATATCTCAAAATAAACTATACTTGAGCAGCTAATATGAAGTGTTGTAGTAGCTAACCCATCACATTTATCCAGCTCTTTCCATAGATGTTTGATAGGATTCAGATCAGGACTCATAGAAGGCCACTTCAGAATAGTCCAATGTTTTGTTCTTATCTATTCTTGGGTGCTTTTAGCTGTGTGTTTTGGGTCATTATCCTGTTGGAGGACCCATGACCTGCGACTGAGACAGAGCTTTCTGACACTGGGCAGTATGTTTCGCTCCAGAATGCCTTGATAGTCTTGAGATTTCATTGTGCCCTGCACAGATTCAAGGCACCCTGTGCCAGGCGCAGCAAAGCAGCCCCAAAACATAACCGAGCCTCCTCCATGTTTCACTGTAGGTATGGTTCTCAACGGGGGGGGGGGGGGGATGTATTTTTATTTGATATAAAATGTATACATGACATGGTAGTATTAAATCAGGTTGATTCTATGGTAGTATAACCCGCCCCCCCCCCCCCCTCCAGAAAAAAGAAATAAAATTGTGCAAAATGTCTAAGACTTTTTCACAGCAGTGTATATCTCCACAAGTCACTCCATTAATTATCAGTCTCGGAGCCTGTCGCTACTGGAGAGAAATATTGTTTTTGATAAGTCTCTACCTTTGGGAGACATATAATATGTCCCCACAAGGTGATTTCATGTTAAATCAGAAAGGGCGCTACAATATACTGTTGAATGTCACATTATGGGGACTGTCTCCCAAAGGTCTATGTCCACGTCAGCCAGTTAATATTTTCAGTGTTGGGTGGCATCTTGATATGACATTTAAATGGCTTTTCTTTAAGCATCCACGTGAGGGAAGCTTGTATGTTTTTTGTAAATCTGCAGACATTACCAGCCTCATCACACCTATAACTGCTTTGATCTTCTGAACTGATCGCAATGTTGAATTTATATTCTCTGCATTGTGGAAACTCCTCTAGAAAAATCTAACTACTGGTCACGTTGATCTGTGACCTAAGATGGCTGCCAAATTGCGGTCATGCGACGTTCGTTTCTGGAAAATAAAGACCAAACGCTTTGAGATATTGGCTTCATATTCTTCTATTTTTTATGTGTGCTTTATTTTGTTTCTTAATAAATAATTCAGTACTTTGCCAAGACATGAGTTGCATCACAGGCTGATAAGTTATAAAAGTAGTGATATTTGAATTGAACCCTTTTAGGACGAAGCGTTTTTTAGTGGGATGGTCCCCCAAGACTAAGGTTTTTTTTTTTTGGCTGTTCTTTATTCTCTTCCTATAAAAAAAATCACTTTTTTTTTTTTTACTGTGAGAATTCATTTCTTTTGATTTGCATTTTAAGTCCTTGTGATCTAAAATGCAATGTCAAGCACAGCATCCCATGTCAAGCACAGAATCCTTCATTTTTCCAATGCTTAATGATAAGGTAAGGTTTCTTATTTGTTCATTAGAAATTAAGAACCATTACCAATGATAGTTGACACATGCTTTGCGATATCTTCAAATTTGGTACACTACTGTATTATAACATTCTGTTGGACAAGGGTCATTATCTGTGTCATTATTATTATTTCTTAGCAGACGCCCTTATCCAGGGCGACTTACAGTCGTAAACAAAAATACATTTCAAGAATCACAGTACAAGTATTAATACAATTAAGAGCAAGATAAAATACAATTATTTCGGAACCTTTACTAACATCTCAGAATCCACAAGATAATAGTGCCTAATTTTTCTCCTCACTGTGAGACAGAGCTTGCACCACCACCTTGCGCTTGTTTGAAAAATATATACAGCTCTGGAAAAAATTAAGAGACCACTGCAAAATTATCAGTTTCTCTGGTTTTACTATTTATAGGTATGTGTTTGGGTAAAATGAACATTTTTGTTTTATTCTATAAACTACTGACAACATTTCTCCCAAATTCCAAATAAAAATATTGTCATTTAGAGCATTTATTTGCAGAAAATGACAACTGGTCAAAATAACAAAAAAGATGCAGTGTTGTCAGACCTCGAATAATGCAAAGAAAATAAGTTCATATTCATTTTTAAAACACCACAATACTAATGTTTTAACTTAGGAAGAGTTCAGAAATCAATATTTGGTGGAATAACCCTGATTTTCAAGCATAGCTTTCATGCGTCTTGGCATGCTCTCCACCAGTCTTTCACATTGATGTTGGGTGACTTTATGCCACTCCTGGCGCAAAAATTCAAGCAGCTCGGCTTTGTTTGATGGCTTGTGACCATCCATCTTCCTCTTGATCACATTCCAGAGGTTTTCAATGGGGTTCAGGTCTGGAGATTGGGCTGGCCATGACAGGGTCTTGATCTGGTGGTCCTCCATCCACACCTTGATTGACCTGGCTGTGTGGCATGGAGCATTGTCCTGCTGGAAAAACCAATCCTCAGAGTTGGGGAACATTGTCAGAGCAGAAGGAAGCAAGTTTTCTTCCAGGACAACCTTGTACTTGGCTTGCTTCATGCCAAAGCTACCCGATTCCAGCCTTGCTGAAGCACCCCCAGATCATCACCGATCCTCCACCACATTTCACAGTGGGTGCGAGACACTGTGGCTTGTAGGCCTCTCCAGGTCTCCGTCTAACCATTAGACGACCAGGTGTTGGGCAAAGCTGAAAATTGGACTCATCTGGGGGTGCTTCAGCAAGGCTGGAATCGGGCAGATTTGTCTTTGTGAAGGACGCATGAATCAAGCCAAGTACAAGGTTGTCCTGGAAGAAAACTTGCTTCCTTCTGCTCTGACAATGTTCCCCAACTCTGAGGATTGGTTTTTCCAGCAGGACAATGCTCCATGCCACACAGCCAGGTCAATTAAGGGGACAGTGGAAAAGAAAATCCAAAAGGTGTTGTTAGCGGACGATTGTTACAGTACAGGGATGGTGGTGGTGAAAAACTGAAATTTCCGGTCAGTATGAAAGAGATACTGTTGTGCATATGCATTTATAAGGCATTTCGGGCACTTAAGATGCAATGCGACAAGCGAAACTGTGCAGTGATGCGTCAAAATGAATAGAACCTATACTTTTGATAAGTATCTTTCACACGACAAGCTACGCAGGAACGGTACCAGGGCAGCACTGGACTGACGAGAAATAAATAGGATTGAATCCGATTTTTTGCGATTTGACGCACGTCAACTAGGGCATTGAGCAATCGGAGAACAGCTTCAATGCACGTGGTCCAGCAGGGTGAAGCAGTTTCCAAAATGACGGAGGAAAAATACTTGTCGTTGAAAAACTACCCAGAGCTTTATGACAAAGGCCATCACAATTATAAAGATACAGATTTGAAAGGGAATATATGGGAGTCCATTTCGAAAGAACTGGATAAGCCTGGTATGTGTGATTTATTGCCATATGTGTTGAAATACCATCAGAGAAGACACTCATAATTTCCACATCATGTTGATAAGTAGTACCAGTCTTGATCATAGTTCTGTCAATAGCAATTTTGAACAGTTGTATAGATCTGGCAATTTTCAAACCTATCGCTGCTGGTTTGTGTGGTCATGTCGCTGCGAAAGGTCTCGTCGGGAGTCGTTGCCAATTAAAAAATCACTTTGTGTCTGGTGTGTGGAGACCTTTACTCATCCACTTTTTAATATGTCTTATGTAGACATTGATTTAATTTATATGTCAATTATAAAACCATGGCAGCCACTAAGCCAAGTCAGTTTTCCCCATTTACTATTTTTTTTTTATTTTTTTATTTAACAATAAAACAAACTGGTGATTTTATTGTTTTAAATGAATCCCAACTTTGGTGTTTGTGAAATAGACACAGATTCCAGGTGCAGGGAAAATGGTAGAAATAATATAATATCCCCTGTCAGATTTTGTTTTAAAACAACCCCCAATACATGTACTTGAACCAAATTTATTTTTCATACATTTATATATAAAAAATATTAACTTCATAAATTAATTTAATGTATAGAGTTATATGATGAAAATGCAGATTAAAGTATTGTTTTTTCTATATGGTCTCATTGTTCCGGGGATTGCTAAGCATACTAATGAAATCAAGTTATATAGCCCACTATTGTGTGCAAGTGGATCTTTCAAACTGGAGGACACAGAGATTGCTACATCAATCAATCTTGCTACAGTCCGCCACTGATGAAGTAACTTCATAATTGTATTTGTTATCTTGTGCAGGATGAAAGTATACAAGATGGGCCAAAGTAGATGAAGACCAAGTGCTTATCTATTTCAAGCCTTACAAGGTGAAAGCAGAAAACAAATGCCAGGTGAGATTGTAATGATTGTAATGGTGCCATACATATATTGAATATTTAGTTTTCTTATACATTCTGTCTGAGTCCGTTCAAAGTAAACACTCCCCGCCCCCAATAGCATAATCCTTTGGCATTTTACTATATTTTTAGTTTCTTTATTGGGGGTGGGGTGTTTGGGTATCCATATGAATTTTCCTGACAATTGGATAAGTTTGACGTAGGTGTGACATAGGGTCAGATGTAGAGGTGGGATGCTAAGAAATTCTCATGGTATGATAACTATCAGAAAAAATACCACGATTATCATATAATTATATTGCAGTGTAATTTTTTATATAAAATATTCAACTGGTTTTCAAATATGCAGATTAACACAAATCCACACACCTGTACTTTATTGGGTACCAGTATCTTTGCCTTCAGTCAGATTTATCAAGGTATTTGCATCAAAATGGGATTTACATCCTTTTTTTGTGAAGAAAACAATGTGTTAATATTGCTAGTAACAAACAATAATTTAGGCATACAGTACTTTTGAGTCTTTTAAAAGCCCTTTCACAAATGGTCGTTTGGTGCATGCTGAAGTACGGTTCAGTTCATTTGCAGGCATAAATGAAACATCCAAAACAAACTGATTCACCCCAGAATTTGCACCAAACCAATCGGCCTGAGACTACTTGTAAATACACAGATATACTGTATATGGTGCAAACTGTATTTGTGTAAAGACCATCATAAATATGCCCTGTTTCTTACATGCGGCTACTTTTTTATGTAAAGCAAACACCTTTGTATAATGGAACAGTCCAGGGATTATGGCTAGTCTGTAAATGTTATTGTGTTTTTGTTTGTTGTTTTTTTTTTTTTTTTTTATATAAAATGTTAATTATTGTATCATTTAACAACTGGAATAATGGCTGGTTCAGTGTGTACTACCAGGGAATAATACCATAGAGAGGTTTTGGGGAGAGAGTTTTGGGGACAGGAACCATTCAGATGGTATTACCCCTGGTAATACACACTAAACCAGCTATTGTTTATTGTAATATATGGATTTGAGTCTGAACAATATGTGTCTTCCCTTTCGGGTCTGCGTGGTGGATAGACTGAAATGCCAGCTCTGCACAAGCCACACTTTGAGCTCAAGCTGATGTGTTGAAGTGATAATACCATCGTTCAGAGCCCAGCGAAAATATTACCATTTGGGTATTACAAGATTTTTTTTCTATGACGCACAGTAGTATTCTTTAGGTCTATCCATGTATTTCAATAGATTAACCTATATTAATATAAAAACATAAGAACATAAGAAAGTTTACAAACGAGAGGAGGCCATTCAGCCCATCTTGCTCGTTTGATTGTTAGTAGCTTATTGATCACAAAATCTCATCAAGCAGCTTCTTAAAGGATCCCAGGGTGTCAGCTTCAACAACATTACTGGGGAGTTGGTTCCAGACCCTCACAATTCTCTGTGTAAAAAAGTGCCTCCTATTTTCTGTTCTGAATGCCCCTTTATCTAATCTCCATGTGTGACCCCTGGTCCTTGTTTCTTTTTTCAGGTCAAAAAAGTCCCCTGGGTCGACATTGTCTATATCTTTTAGGATTTTGAATGTTTGAATCAGATCGCCGCGTAGTCTTCTTTGTTCAAGACTGAATAGATTCAATTCTTTTAGCCTGTCTGCATACGACATGCCTTTTAAACCCAGGATAATTCTGGTTGCTATTCTTTGTACTCTTTCTAGAGCAGCAATATCCTTTTTGTAACGAGGTGACCAGAACTGAACACAATATTCTAGGTGAGGTCTTACTAATGCATTGTAAAGTTTTAACATTACTACCCTTGATTTAAATTCAACACTTCTCACAATATATCCGAGCATCTTGTTGGCCTTTTTTATAGCTTTCTGAGTCAACATAAACTCCTAGGTCTTTTTCATAGTTCCCTTCTTCAATTTCAGTATCTCCCATATGATATTTATAATGCACATTTTTATTGCCTGCATGCAAAACTTTACACTTTTCTCTATTAAATGTCATTTGCCATGTGTCTGCCCAGTTCTGAATGCTGTCTAGATCATTTTGAATGACCTTTGCTGCTGCAACATTGTTTGCCACTCCTCCTATTTTTGTGTCGTCTGCAAATTTAACACGTTTGCTTACTATACCAGAATCTAAATCATTAATGTAGATTAGGAATAGCAGAGGGCCTAATACTGATCCCTGTGGTACACCACTGGTTACCTCACTCCATTTTGTATTATAGGTAAAAAAGAGATGGAGGATTTTTTGTTCCAGCACTCAAATATAAGGCATGATTGGACAACTGTCAAAGTGAAGATATTCAACGAGAAGAGCAAGATACAAAAGCTTTCACAGAGACGTCTGGCCAACCTCCAGGAGTGACACTGGGAATAATTACTCTCATTATTTCATGATGTTTGTAATTAAACCTTATAACTGTAATTGTAATCGTGACTGCAATGGTGCTAAAATACAATAATGTGGATGGATATTGAATTGAGTCTACTAAAGGCTGTCATTCATACCTGAATTCATTGTATGAGGGACGTTCTAAATGTTTTTAAAACACATACACTAATGGGAACCACTAATTTTCAGCTTAGCCACCGCCTTTAAGAATGCACTTTTCATATAGTTTTTTTTCTGTGAAGTTTTTGCTCGATTTGTATAATTTTGCGCACGACTACTGGCCACGATTGCCTCAGGTGGATACACTAAGAACTTAAGCCTTTATATACCTGAAATATGTCATTAGCATTTCTGATTGGATTACCTTAACCCTTTGCGGTCCTATGTCGGACCTGGTCTGACATCGCAATTTTCCCTTTCCGGTCCAATGTCGGACCCTGTCCGACATCATCAAAAAGACACAAAAAACAGGTCTCTAGTCTTTTTTCTCCGGAAAAAGCCGAGAAAACTATTCAATGGCCGAGTGAGACCGATAGGAGCCGAGAGAAGCCGGAAAAAAAAAAAATAGTGGGTGTATCTCATGAATACTGATAGACCCGACACTACATAGATAACACGGACATACACAAACAAGATAGCTGCTTCCGCATCCAGCGCTCAGAGAATATCACAGACATTTGCAGAGCTTTTTGAGATGTTATAGTAATAAAATAATGACTTGGATCGCATTACTGAGGTGTTTGCTGGAGATGCAGTACTGAGTGTCCTGTTGTTTTGAAGTGTCTTTTAAACCTGTTTTACTGTGAAAAAAAATACTTTTAAACAGCGCGTCTAAAATAAACTGCGTGTGTGAAAATAAATTGGACCTGACACGCACTTAATAAATGAACTGCAAAGGGTTAATATTTCACACAGCTACTATATTTCCAGTAACAAACATTAACTGATTTGGAGACTCCTGGTGACATGAAGTTGTAAATGCACACCATTTATTTATATATCATTTTTCATTTTCGTTTTACATTTTAATTAACATAAGTAAGATAAGTTAAATGTTTTAAACTCACCGATATCACCAAGATGTGGCTGGATCGGTCTAAGAAAACAGTTTGGTATGGTGGGCAATCGTTTTCTCGTTTCTTTTCTTTCCTGTTGGTTTGTCCTCTGCAGAGTGGGTGTCCCTCTTTAATCCTTTAAACTCTGCATATTTCTCAGCTTGGAAAGTGTCAATGTTGGGGCCGTTAATTGAAACAAACAGCATGCTGTTCAGTGTGCTTACATGCATTCGGCTTCTCTGGTCGGTCAGAATAAGGTTCATCACACTAAAGCCACGTTCACATTCAGCAGTGGACCACAGGAATTACACCTACTGTGGTTACCAGTTTGTTCAGGTTATCCCCCATGCGCTGAGTATCTTTGTGCTCTCTGAATTCCTTTATAGTTAGAGGTCGTGAAACGTTGAATTTTAAAGTTTTGCACAGATTCATAACTTTATCGTCCCCAAACAAAATTCTTGCATCCTCTTCTACAGGCCATGATGTGGGGTTGAGTACGGCTGCCTCCTCCAGGACCCCTTTATCATCAAATCTTCTTTCGATGTTGTCAAATAAAGCTTGTATGAACTGCGTGCGGAAACCTCTGTATTTCATTTGTTGAGCGTCAGATGGCTGTGTGATTGGAACCCCTTTAAATGCACCGGCTCTTGAGAACTCGTTGTTCATTGTGCTGGTATTTATTCAATCTCTGTCCTTCATAGCACGTAGAGCTTTTAATGCAACATCAATCTCCGGCTTGACAGTGATGACAGTGGAATTCCTATTTTGAAGAAACAGGGATAGCGCTTTTAGCGTCTCGAGTGCATCTTTCATTGTTGCTACTTCCATTACAAACAGCCAGTTTGTCATCTTCCCCAGTAGACCACCACATTCTGCTTTGTCCTGTGAAGAACGTGAGATGTCTGTTGAACCATTTCTAAAAAATGTAACAAGGGCAGGGTAACTTTCCCATAAAGCAGTCACCGATGTGCAGGAAGATGACGGCCAACGGACGTCAGAAACTCGACCAACCTTGTGTATATGTACACAGAGCTCAGCAGCCACAGCTTCAAGTTGCCTCTGGTTCTTGGGACTTAGTGAAAAAAATGAATACAGTGAATCGATTAATAGCTGAAAATGACTTGCTTCCTTTACTGTTCGAACAGCGTCATGAACAGCAAGCTCCAGTTTGTGGTTCATGCAGTGAATCTCGATTAGATTGTTGTTGATCTGTTCTCGCAGAATTGATGCTGCCCCTTTGTATTTCCCCAGCATCGATGCTGCTCCATCAGTTGCAAAACCCAGCAGACGCTCTCGAAGTATGTCTGCAGTGATGCCATACTGATTGAGGCTGGAAAGCAACTCATCTGCAATGCCAGCACCTGTCCCCGACTTTAGCGGCACAATGTTAAAAAAATAGTTGCCTAAAATAATATAATTGTATGTAAAAATAATGTGATATGTTGTAACAATTGTAAGTTGCCCTGGATAAGGGTGTCTGCTAAGAAATAAATAATAATAATAATAATCAATTACATACTTTGCAAGTTGTGCAGCCATTTTGTCTGCTACAAACGAGAGCATATTACAACCTGCATGGTCGGAATGCAGCATGTTCCCAGTATCCAATCCATTAAGCTGCTGTAGCTGCAAAATGTTTGGATGCATCTTAAACGTTTTCTTTACAAATCATGTAGGCTGTTATCATTATGCTCGTCGTTTTTTCCGATCACTGCAGTGCTGTTTTCAGCAGCTTTCTCTATGGCCTGCTTTTGTCTGGCTTGCGCTATGTGTTCACATTTCATATGAGACTTGCATTTACCGTGTTCACTTATTTTGTCATTTAGTTTTTTGGCTGATGTTGCAGTTGTGCCATTCATAAAGGCCTGGTCAATTCCAGGTCGTTCTTTTATATGGGTTCCCAGATCACGAATTGCTGAACAAACCGAGCAAATGACTGAACCGCTGGGATTAGCCTTTAGCCAAGCGCGATTAGCCTTCCATTTTTTGAAGCGAGCCTGCCCTACACAGCCGCCGATATTAATTGCCTGCTCTTCTGAGGCCCCTATGCTCTCCTGTGTGTCAGTACACATAGGGTACATACCTGCTCGTCACCTTTGATAGCTTTATTTCTGCCGCTGCAGAAATAAAGCTGTCTAGAGGATGAGATGTTCAATTTGAGCCCAGTTTTGGCTGTTTTGGTGATTTTTTGTATTTTTCATTCATTAGTAGTAAACTGGCAGTTATAGAAAAATAGCTGAATATGTCAATGGTTTCCTCCCAGTTTCTCAATATCTCCACATTTCTTAGCCACATAGTCAGGTTTAATGTAAACTAGAAGTTGTGATCTTCAATTTAAACCCACTTTTGCCTGTTTGGGGGATTTCTTTCATTATTAGTAAACTGGCAGTTATATACCATTCTGTTCAATACAGTTGATTTGACTGCACAGCAAAAACCAGCTAGCTTTGAGGCTGCATACCTCCATAAATAGGAAAGTTCCACACATATTGCAAAAATGCTCTAGTCCACAGTGATCAGACCTACAATTTGAGACCATTTGGTGATAAAATGCAGCTTTGTGTCAATTTTAAACCACCCCAGACGTTTCTGTGCAATACTGTTTGTCATTTGTTCAAAGGCGTACAAATAAACACCTGTATTTGTTGACAGAGATGCTGTGTCAGTGTATAAACACCTGTATTTGTTGACAGAGATGCTGTGTCAGTGTATAAACACCTGTATTTGTTGACAGAGATGCTGTGTCAGTGTATAAACACCTGTATTTGTTGACAGAGATGCTGTGTCAGTGTATAAACACCTGTATTTGTTGACAGAGATGCTGTGTCAGTGTATAAAGGCCTGATCTCATTTACACAGGGGCTGTGTCAGTGTATAAACACCTGTACTTGTTGACAGAGACCGACTTTATACCTTAGAAGAAGGTAAAGCTTTTTTTGTAGCTCTGGTCATTTACTTCGATTCTGGCTGTGGTCATATAACTCAATTCTGACTCTGTTCATGTAGCAGTATTCTGACTCTTGTCATGTAACTCAATTCTGACTATGGTCATG
>NW_026708174.1:0-115931 GCF_902713425.1 Acipenser ruthenus | reverse complement strand
CAGGGACCATTTGGGGAGCCCTGGGACTCTACGCCTCGTAACTAGGGCCCATGCGCGCGCTGGGGAGGTGCCAAGGACCATTTGGAGAGGCGCTGGAACCTCGCGTGGGGAGGAGCAAGGCACCATTTGACGAGCCACTTGGACACCACGTGGGATCGCTGGGACCAGTGCATGCACTGGGCAGGTACCAGGGACCATTTGGCGAGCCGCTGGGACCCTGCTCGACCCCGCGCGGAGTCGCAGGGCCCAATGCGCGTGTTGGGGAGGGGCCAGGGACCATTTGTGATCTGCTGGGTCCCCGCGCGTGGTTGCTGGGCCCTGTGCATGCTCTGGGTAAGAGCCAGGGACCATTTGGGGAGCCGCTGGGATCCCGCACGAGGTCGCTGGTGCCTGTGCGAGGGCTGGTGAGGTGCCTGGGACCATTTGGAGAGCAGCTGGGACCACATGCGGGGTCTCTAGGCCCAATGATCTCACTGGGGAGGAGCCAGGTACCATTTGGTGAGCTGCTGGGACCCTGCACGAAGTCGCTGTGGCCCGTGTGTGTGCTGGGGACGTGCCAGGGACTATTTGGCGAGCCGCTGGATCCCCGCGCTTTTTTGCTTGGCTGCGTGCGTGCGCTGGGGAGTGGCCAGGGACTATTTGGTGAGCCGCTGGAACCCCGCGTGGGGTCGCGGTGTCGCTGGACCCTGTGTGTGCGCTGGGGAGTGGCCAGGGTTCATTTGGAAAGCTGCTGGGACCCCGCGCAAAGTTGCTGAGGCTCTTGAACGCACTGGGGATGTGCTAGTGACTATTTGCGAGATGCTGGGACCCCGCGCAAAGTAGCTGGGGCCCGTGCGTGCACTGGAGATGTGCCAGGGACCATTTGCGAGGTGCTGGGACCCCGCGCACGGTAGCTGGGCCCTGTGCGCGTGCTGGGGAGAAGCCAGGCACCATTTGACGAGCCACTGTGACCGCGTGTTGGGTCCCTGAGCCCCATGCGTGCGCTGGGGAGGAGCCAGGCACCATTTGATGAGCCACTTGGACCCCACGCGGGATCGCTGGGACCAGTGCGTGCACCGGGCAGGTACCAGGGACCATTTGGCGAGCCGCTGGGACCCTGCTAGAAGTCGCTGGGGCATTGCACGTGCTGGGGATGTGCCCGGGATCATTTGGCGAGCCTCTGCGACCATGTGTGAGGTCGCAGGGGCACGTGTGATCTGGGCAGGGGGCAGGTACCATTTAGCGAGCCGCTGGGACCCCGCTCGGGGTTGAAGTGGTCTGTGCGCTCGTTGGGGAGGGGCCAGGGACCATTTGTGATCCACTGAGACCCCGCATGAGGTTGCTGGTGCCTGTGCGAGTGCTGGTGAGGTGCCTGGGACCATTTGGAGAGCAGTTGGGACCCCGCGCGGGGTCGCTGTGCCCAGTGTGCGCGCTGGGGAGGAGCCAGGTACCATTTGGCGAGTTGCTGGGACACTGCACGAAGTCGCTGTGGCCCGTGCGCGTGCTGGGGATGTGCCAGGGACCATTTGGTGAGCCCCTGGGACACCACGCGAAGTCACTGGGCCCAGTGCGTGCACTTGGGAGGTGCCAGGGACCATTTGTCGAGCCGCTCGGACCCAGCGTGGGGTCGCTGGGCGTAGTGCTTCCCCTGGATAGGGGCCAGGGATTATTTGGTGAGCCATTGGGACCCCACACTGGGTCGCTGGTAGCATGCCGGGGAGGTGCATGAGACCATGTGACGAGCCGATGGGACCCCATGCGGGTTCGCTGGTACCAGTGAGCATGCTGGGGAGGTGCATGAGACCATTTGGCGAGCCACTCGGTCCCCGCGCAGGGTCTCTGGGGCCGGTATGCACGCTGGGGAGGGGGCAAGTACCATTTCACGAGCCGCTGGGACCCCGCTCGAAGTTGCTGGGGCCCGTCCGCGCGCTGGGGATGTCCCAGGGACCATTTGGCGAGCCTCTGGGTCACTGCGCGAGGTCACTGGGCCCCATGCGCGTGTTGGGGAGGTGCTATGGACCATTTGGTGAGCCGCTGGATCCCCGCGCTTTTTTGCTTGGCTGCGTGCGTGCGCTGGGGAGTGGCCAGGGACTATTTGGTGAGCCGCTGGAACCCCGCGTGGGGTCGCGGTGTCGCTGGACCCTGTGTGTGCGCTGGGGAGTGGCCAGGGTTCATTTGGAAAGCTGCTGGGACCCCGCGCAAAGTTGCTGAGGCTCTTGAACGCACTGGGGATGTGCTAGTGACTATTTGCGAGATGCTGGGACCCCGCGCAAAGTAGCTGGGGCCCGTGCGTGCACTGGAGATGTGCCAGGGACCATTTGCGAGGTGCTGGGACCCCGCGCACGGTAGCTGGGCCCTGTGCGCGTGCTGGGGAGAAGCCAGGCACCATTTGACGAGCCACTGTGACCCCGTGTTGGGTCCCTGAGCCCCATGCGTGCGCTGGGGAGGAGCCAGGCACCATTTGATGAGCCACTTGGACCCCACGCGGGATCGCTGGGACCAGTGCGTGCACCGGGCAGGTACCAGGGACCATTTGGCGAGCCGCTGGGACCCTGCTAGAAGTCGCTGGGGCATTGCACGTGCTGGGGATGTGCCCGGGATCATTTGGCGAGCCTCTGCGACCATGTGTGAGGTCGCAGGGGCACGTGTGATCTGGGCAGGGGGCAGGTACCATTTAGCGAGCCGCTGGGACCCCGCTCGGGGTTGAAGTGGTCTGTGCGCTCGTTGGGGAGGGGCCAGGGACCATTTGTGATCCACTGAGACCCCGCATGAGGTTGCTGGTGCCTGTGCGAGTGCTGGTGAGGTGCCTGGGACCATTTGGAGAGCAGTTGGGACCCCGCGCGGGGTCGCTGTGCCCAGTGTGCGCGCTGGGGAGGAGCCAGGTACCATTTGGCGAGTTGCTGGGACACTGCACAAAGTCGCTGTGGCCCGTGCGCGTGCTGGGGATGTGCCAGGGACCATTTGGTGAGCCCCTGGGACACCACGCGAAGTCACTGGGCCCAGTGCGTGCACTTGGGAGGTACCAGGGACCATTTGGAGAACCGCTGGGACCACGTGCAAGGTCGCTGGGCCCAATGCGCGTGATGGGGAGGTGCCAGGATCCATTTGGCAAGCCGCTGGGACATGCACAGGGTCACTGGGACCCGTGCGCGCACTGGGGCGGGGCCAGGGACCATTTAGCGTGCCGTAGGGACCCCACGTGGGGTCGCTGGGTCCAGTGAGTGTGCTGGTGAGGTGCCAGGGACCATGTGCCGAGCTGCAGGGACCCCGCGTGCGCTGGGGAGTGGCCAGGGGGGCAAGCCACTGGGACACCGCGTTGGGTCTCTGGGCCTCGTGCGTGTGCTTGTGATGTGCTAGGGACCTTTTGGGGAGCCCTGGGACTCTACACCTGGTAACTGGGGCCCAATGCGCGTGCTGGGGAAGTGCCAAGGACCATTTGGAGCCGCTGGAACCTCGCGCAGTGTCGCTGGGCCACGTGTGTGCGCTGGGGAGTGGCCAGGGACCATTTGGCGAGCCGCAGGGACCCCTGCTCGGGGACATTGGGCCCCGTGCGCTCGCTGGGGAAGAGCCAGCCACCATTTGACGAGCCACTTGGACCCCACGCGGGATCGCTGGGACCAGTGCGTGCACTGGGCAGGTACCAGGGACCATTTTGCGAGCCTCTGGGACCCCGTGCAAAGTCGCTGGGGCCCGTGCGTGCACTGGAGATGTGCAAGGGTCGCTGGTACCAGTGAGCATGCCAGGGAGGTGCATGAGACCATTTGGCGAGCCGCTGGGACACGATGTGGGGTCGCTGAGCCCCGTGCGTGTGCCGGGGAGATGCCAGGTTCCATTTGGCGAACCGCTGGAACCCTATGAGAAGTCGCTGGGGACGGTGCGCGTGCTGGGGAGGTGCCAGGGACCATTTGTCGAGCCGCTCGGACCCAGCGTGGGGTCGCTGGGCGTAGTGCTTCCCCTGGATAGGGGCCAGGGATTATTTGGTGAGCCATTGGTAGCATGCCGGGGAGGTGCATGAGACCATGTGACGAGCCGATGGGACCCCATGCGGGTTCGCTGGTACCAGTGAGCATGCTGGGGAGGTGCATGAGACCATTTGGCGAGCCACTCGGTCCCCGCGCAGGGTCTCTGGGGCCGGTATGCACGCTGGGGAGGGGGCAAGTACCATTTCACGAGCCGCTGGGACCCCGCTCGAAGTTGCTGGGGCCCGTCCGCGCGCTGGGGATGTCCCAGGGACCATTTGGCGAGCCTCTGGGTCACTGCGCGAGGTCACTGGGCCCCATGCGCGTGTTGGGGAGGTGCTATGGACCATTTGGTGAGCCACTGGAACCCTGCGCGTGGTTGCTGTGCCCTGTGTGTGCACTGGGTACGAGCCAGGGACTATTTTGTGAGCCTCTGGGACCCTGCGCGAGGTCGCTGGGGCCCGTGGGCGCACAGGGGAGGTACCAGGTACCATTTGGTGAGCCGCTGGGACTCCGCTAGAAATCGCTCGGGGTCACTGGGCCCATGCACGTGCTGGGGAGGTGCCACGGACAATTTGGCTAGCCTGTGGGACACTGCGCGAGGTCACTGGGCTCAATGCGTGTGCTTGGGAGGTACCAGGGACCATTTGGTGAGCTGCTGGGTCCCCACTCCGGGTTGCTCGGCTCCGTGCGTGCGCTGGGGATGTGCCAGCGACCATTTGCCGAGACGCTGGGACCCCGCGCAAAGTCGATGGGGCGCTTGCGCGCGCTGGGGATGTGTCAGGGACCATTTGGCGAGCTTCTGGGAACCTGCACGAGATCACTGGGGCCCGTGCACGCGCTGGGGAGGTGCCAGGGACCATTTAGCGAGCCTCTGGGACAACATGCGGGGTCGCTGGTCCCAATGCGCGTGATGGGGAGGTGCCTGGATCCATTTGGTAAGCCGCTGGAACCCGCGCGGGGTTGCTGGGCCCTGTGTGTGCGCTGGGGCGGGGCCAGGGACCATTTAGCGTGCCGCAGGGACCCCGCGCATGGTCGCAGGGCCTCGTACGTGCGCAGGGGTGGAACCGTGCCTACTCTTGAGATGTGCCAGTGACCATTTGTGAGCTGCTGGGACCCTGCGCGTTGTTGCTGGGCCCCATACGCACTTGGGAGGTGCCAGGCACCATTTGGCGAGCCACTGGGACCCCGCGCTGTGTTGCTGGGCCCCGTGCGTGCACTGGGGAGGAGCCAGGGACCATGTGGCGAGCCACTCGGACCCCGCGCGGGGTCTGGGGCCCATCTACGCACTGGGGAGGTGCCAGGGATTATTTGGTGAGCCATTGGGACCCCGCGCTGGGTCACTGTTACCAGTGAGCATGCTGGGGAAGTGCATGAGACCATTTGGCGAGCCACTGGCACCCCGTGCGCTCTCTGGGGATGTGCCAGGGACCATTCGGCAAGTCGCTGGGACCCCGTGGTGGTCGCTGGGTCTTGTGCCCGCGCTGGCAATGAGCCAGGGACCATTCGGCTAGCCGCTGGGACCCCGCGCAAAGTCACTGGGGCCCGTGTGTGCACTGGGGAGGAGCCAGGCACCATTTGACAAGCCTCTGGGACCCCGAGTTGGATCTCTGGGCCCCGTGCGTGTGCTGGGGATGTGCCAGGGACCTTTTGGGGCACCCTGGGACTCTACGTCTGGTAGCTATGAGCCGTGCGCGTGCTGGGGAGGTGCCAGGGACCATTTGGCAAGGTGCTGGGAACCTGCACATGATCGCTGGGTCCCGTGCACGCGCTGGGGAGGTGCCAGGGATCATTTCACGAGCTGCTGGGACCCCGCATGGGGTCACTGGGCCCAGTGCGTGCGTTGGGGAGGTGCCAGGGACAGTGGCGAACCTGTGGGACCTTGCGCGAGGTCGCTGGGGCACGTGTGATCGCTGGGGAGGGGCCAGGGACCATTTGGCGAGCCGCTCGGTCCCCGTGCAGGGTCTCTGGGGCCAGTGTGCACGCTGGGTAGGGTGCAAGTACCATTTCACGAGCCGCTGGGACCCCGCTCGAAGTCGCTGAGGCCCGTCCACGTGCTGGGGATGTCCCAGGGACCATTTGGCGAGCCGGTGGGACCCCGCGCGTGTTCGCTGGGAACCATGCGCGCTTGGGAGGTGCCAGGGACCATTTGGCGAGCCGCAGGGCCCCGTGCGCTTGCTAGGGCGGAGCCAGGTGTCATTTGGCGAGCCAGTGGGAACCCTCGTGAAGTTGCTGGGCACCGTGTGCGCGCTGGGGATGTGCCAGGGATCATTTCGCGAGCGCTGGGACCCCACTCGAAGTCGCTGGGTCCCGTGTGCTCGCTGGGGAGGGGCAAGGGACCATTTGCGAGCCGCTGGGACCCCTTATGTGGTTGCTGGGCCCTGTGCGTGCACTGGGTAGGAGCTAGGGAACATTTGGTGAGCCGCTGGGACCCCGCACAGGGTCGCTGTGTCCCATGCGCGCTTGGGAGGTGCCAGAGACCATTTGGTGAGCCGCAAGTACCCCGCGTGCTGGGTGTGAGCCAAGGACAATTTGACGAGCCGCTTGGTCCCTGCGCTGGGTCGCAGAGTCCCGTGCACACCCGAGCCAGGTACCATTTGCTGAGCCGCTGGGACCCCGCTAGAAATCACTCTGGGCCGGTGTGCACGCTGGGGAGGTGCCAGGGACCATTTCGCGAGACACTGGGACCCCTCGCAAAGTTGCTGGGGCCCGTGCCTGCGCTGGGGATTTGTCAGGGACCATTTGCGAGCTGCTGGGACCCCGCGCGTGGTTGCTGTGACCTGTGTGCATGCTGGGTAGTAGCCAGGGACCATTTGGCAAGCCTCTGGGACCGAGCACAGTGTTGCTGGGGACCGTACGCATGCTGGTAAAGTCCCAGGGACCATTTGGCGAGCCGCTGGGACACGTGCAGGGTAGCTGGGCCCAGTGCGCTCGCTGGGGCCCATGCGCGCTTGGGACGTGCCAGGGATCATTTGGCGAGCTGCTGGGCTCCCACGCGGGGCCGCCGGACCTCTTGCACACGCTGGGGAGGAGCCAGGGATCATTTGGTGAGCTGCTGGGAACCTGTGTAAAATCGCTGGGGCCTGTGCGTGCTGGGGATGTGCCAGGGACCATTTGGCGAGCCTCTGGGAAGCTGCACGAGGACCATTTTATTTTTTCATAATTTCAATGCTCCGATCATTTGAGAAAGCTTACAGGTTCAGAAATGTCAATAAAACACAATTTTTTCATATTCAAAACTACCCAAATTTAGACACCACCTTTTATGAAAAAGTGGACTGGTCCGGAGCTTTTGAAAAAAATAATAATTTTGGACCATTTTATTTTTTCATAATTTAATGCCCCGGGCATTTGACAAAGCTTACAGGTTCAGACATGTCAAGAAAACAAAATTTTTTGATCTTCAGAACTACTAAAATTTAGACGCCCCCCTTTTTTGAAAAAGTGGACTGGTCTGGACCTGTTGAAAAAAATAATAATTTTGGACCATTTTATTTTTTCATAATTTCAATGCCCCGATCATTTGAGAAGCTTACAGGTTCAGAAATGTCAAGAAAACACAATTTTTTGATCTTCAGAACTACCAAAATTTAGACACCCCCGTTTCTGTAAAAGTGGACTGGTTTGGATAGGTCAAAAAATACATTTTGGCCAATTTTATTTTTTGATAATTTTAATATACTGTTCTTTTGAGAAATATTACAGGTTCAGACATGTCAAGAAAACATAATTTATTGATCTTCAAAACTACCCAAATTTAGACACCTACTTTTCTGAAAAAGTGGACAGGTCCGGACCTGTTGAAAAAAAATTAAATTTTGGCCAATTTTATTTCTTCATAATTTCGATGCCCGAGCTTTAGAAATAGCTTACAGGTTAACATGTCAAGAAAACACAATTTTTTGATGATCAAAACTACCCAAATTAGGAATCTCCTTTTCTGTAAAAGTGGACTGGTCCAGACCTGTCGAAAAAATGAAATTTTGGCCAATTTTATTTTTTCATAATTTCGATGACCGAGCTTTTGAAAAAGATTACAGGAACAGACATGTCAAGAAAACACAATTTTTGATTTTCAGAACTACCAAAATTTAGACACCTCCCTTTTTTGAAATAGTGGACTTGTCCGGTCCTCTCAAAAAAATAATAATTTTGGCCAATTTTATTTTTTCATAATTTCGATGCCCGAGATTTTGAAAAAGCTTACAGGTTAAGACATGTCAAGAAAACAGAGTTTATTGATCTTCAAAACTGCCCAAATTTAGACACCCCCTTTTCTGTAAAAGTGGACTGGTCCAGACCTGTCGAAAAAATGAAATTTTGGCCAATTTTATATTTTCATAATTTTAATGTACTGTTCTTTTCAGAAAGCTTACATGTTCAGACATGTCAAGAACACACAATTTATTGATCTTCAAAACTACCCAAATTTAGACACCACCTTTTCTGTAAAAGTGGACTTGTCCGGACCTGTCAAAAAAATTACATTTTGGCCAATTTTATTTTTTCATAATTTTAATGTACTGTTCTTCTGAGAAAGCTTAAAGGTTCAGAGTGGTCATGAAAATACAATTTTTTGATCTTCAAAACTACCCAAATTTACACACACCCATTTCTGTAAAGGGGGACTGGTCCGGACCTGTCGAAAAAATTAAATTTTGGCCAATTTTATTTTTTCATACTTTTAATGTACTGTTCTTTTCAGATAGCTTACAGATTCAGACATGTCAAGAAAACACAATTTTTTGATCTTCAGAACTACCAAAATTTAGACACTCCCCTTTTTTGAAAAAGTGGACTGGTCTGGACCTGTTGAAAAAAATAATAATTTTGGACCATTTTATTTTTTCATAATTTCAATGCCCCGTTCATTTGAGAAAGCTTACAGGTTCAGACATGTCAAGAAAACCCAATTTTTTCATATTCAAAACTACCCAAATTTAGACACCCCCGTTTCTGTAAAAGTGGACTGGTCTGGATCGGTCAAAAAATACATTTTGGCCAATTTTATTTTTTGATAATTTTAATATACTGTTCTTTTGAGAAATATTACAGGTTCAGACATGTCAAGAAAACATAATTTATTGATCTTCAAAACTACCCAAATTAGGAATCTCCTTTTCTGTAAAAGTGGACTGGTCCAGACCTGTCGAAAAAATGAAATTTTGGCCAATTTTATTTTTTCATAATTTCGATGACCGAGCTTTTGAAAAAGATTACAGGAACAGACATGTCAAGAAAACACAATTTTTGATTTTCAGAACTACCAAAATTTAGACACCTCCCTTTTTTGAAATAGTGGACTTGTCCGGTCCTCTCAAAAAAATAATAATTTTGGCCAATTTTATTTTTTCATAATTTCGATGCCCGAGATTTTGAAAAAGCTTACAGGTTAAGACATGTCAAGAAAACACAGTTTATTGATCTTCATAACTGCCCAAATTTAGACACCCCCTTTTCTGTAAAAGTGGACTGGTCCAGACCTGTCGAAAAAATGAAATTTTGGCCAATTTTATATTTTCATAATTTTAATGTACTGTTCTTTTCAGAAAGCTTGCATGTTCAGACATGTCAAGAACACACAATTTATTGATCTTCAAAACTACCCAAATTTAGACACCACCTTTTCTGTAAAAGTGGACTTGTCCGGACCTGTCAAAAAAATTACATTTTGGCCAATTTTATTTTTTCATAATTTTAATGTACTGTTCTTCTGAGAAAGCTTAAAGGTTCAGAGTGGTCATGAAAATACAATTTTTTGATCTTCAAAACTACCCAAATTTACACACACCCATTTCTGTAAAGGGGGACTGGTCCGGACCTGTCGAAAAAATTAAATTTTGGCCAATTTTATTTTTTCATACTTTTAATGTACTGTTCTTTTCAGATAGCTTACAGATTCAGACATGTCAAGAAAACACAATTTTTTGATCTTCAGAACTACCAAAATTTAGACACTCCCCTTTTTTGAAAAAGTGGACTGGTCTGGACCTGTTGAAAAAAATAATAATTTTGGACCATTTTATTTTTTCATAATTTCAATGCCCCGTTCATTTGAGAAAGCTTACAGGTTTAGAAATGTCAAGAAAACACAATTTGTTGATCTTCAGAACTACCAAAATTTAGACACCCCCTGTTCTGTAAAAGTGGACTGGTCTGGACCTGTCGAAAAAAATAAATTTTGGCCAATTTTATTTTTTCATACTTTTAATGTACTGTTCTTTTCAGATAGCTTACAGGTTCAGACATGTCAAGAAAACCCAATTTTTTCATATTCAAAACTACCCAAATTTAGACACCCCCGTTTCTGTAAAAGTGGACTGGTCTGGATCGGTCAAAAAATACATTTTGGCCAATTTTATTTTTTGATAATTTTAATATACTGTTCTTTTGAGAAATATTACAGGTTCAGACATGTCAAGAAAACATAATTTATTGATCTTCAAAACTACCCAAATTAGGAATCTCCTTTTCTGTAAAAGTGGACTGGTCCAGACCTGTCGAAAAAATGAAATTTTGGCCTATTTTATTTTTTCATAATTTCGATGACCGAGCTTTTGAAAAAGATTACAGGAACAGACATGTCAAGAAAACACAATTTTTGATTTTCAGAACTACCAAAATTTAGACACCTCCCTTTTTTGAAATAGTGGACTTGTCCGGTCCTCTCAAAAAAATAATAATTTTGGCCAATTTTATTTTTTCATAATTTCGATGCCCGAGATTTTGAAAAAGCTTACAGGTTAAGACATGTCAAGAAAACAGAGTTTATTGATCTTCAAAACTGCCCAAATTTAGACACCCCCTTTTCTGTAAAAGTGGACTGGTCCAGACCTGTCGAAAAAATGAAATTTTGGCCAATTTTATATTTTCATAATTTTAATGTACTGTTCTTTTGAGAAAGCTTACATGTTCAGACATGTCAAGAACACACAATTTATTGATCTTCAAAACTACCCAAATTTAGACACCACCTTTTCTGTAAAAGTGGACTTGTCCGGACCTGTCAAAAAAATTACATTTTGGCCAATTTTATTTTTTCATAACTTTAATGTACTGTTCTTCTGAGAAAGCTTAAAGGTTCAGAGTGGTCATGAAAATACAATTTTTTGATCTTCAAAACTACCCAAATTTACACACACCCATTTCTGTAAAGGGGGACTGGTCTGGACCTGTCGAAAAAATTAAATTTTGGCCAATTTTATTTTTTCATACTTTTAATGTACTGTTCTTTTCAGATAGCTTACAGGTTCAGACATGTCAAGAAAACCCAATTTTTTCATATTCAAAACTACCCAAATTTAGACACCCCCGTTTCTGTAAAAGTGGACTGGTCTGGATCGGTCAAAAAATACATTTTGGCCAATTTTATTTCTTGAAAATTTTAATATACTGTTCTTTTGAGAAATATTACAGGTTCAGACATGTCAAGAAAACATAATTTATTGATCTTCAAAACTACCCAAATTAGGAATCTCCTTTTCTGTAAAAGTGGACTGGTCCAGACCTGTCGAAAAAATGAAATTTTGGCCAATTTTATTTTTTCATAATTTCGATGACCGAGCTTTTGAAAAAGATTACAGGAACAGACATGTCAAGAAAACACAATTTTTGATTTTCAGAACTACCAAAATTTAGACACCTCCCTTTTTTGAAATAGTGGACTTGTCCGGTCCTCTCAATAAAATAATAATTTTGGCCAATTTTATTTTTTCATAATTTCGATGCCCGAGATTTTGAAAAAGCTTACAGGTTAAGACATGTCAAGAAAACACAGTTTATTGATCTTCAAAACTGCCCAAATTTAGACACCCCCTTTTCTGTAAAAGTGGACTGGTCCAGACCTGTCGAAAAAATGAAATTTTGACCAATTTTATATTTTCATAATTTTAATGTACTGTTCTTTTCAGAAAGCTTACATGTTCAGACATGTCAAGAACACACAATTTATTGATCTTCAAAACTACCCAAATTTAGACACCACCTTTTCTGTAAAAGTGGACTTGTCCGGACCTGTCAAAAAAATTACATTTTGGCCAATTTTATTTTTTCATAATTTTAATGTACTGTTCTTCTGAGAAAGCTTAAAGGTTCAGAGTGGTCATGAAAATACAATTTTTTGATCTTCAAAACTACCCAAATTTACACACACCCATTTCTGTAAAGGGGGACTGGTCCGGACCTGTCGAAAAAATTAAATTTTGGCCAATTTTATTTTTTCATACTTTTAATGTACTGTTCTTTTCAGATAGCTTACAGATTCAGACATGTCAAGAAAACACAATTTTTTGATCTTCAGAACTACCAAAATTTAGACGCCCCCCTTCTTTGAAAAAGTGGACAGGTCCGGACCTGTTGAAAAAAAAAAAAATTTTGGACCATTTTATTTTTTCATAATTTCA
Organism: Acipenser ruthenus; assembly: GCF_902713425.1. Taxonomy (NCBI): domain Eukaryota; kingdom Metazoa; phylum Chordata; class Actinopteri; order Acipenseriformes; family Acipenseridae; genus Acipenser; species Acipenser ruthenus. The sequence continues at coordinate 103,591 of NW_026708174.1, read as the reverse complement.
ATGCCCCGATCATTTGAGAAAGCTTACAGGTTCAGAAATGTCAAGAAAACACAATTTGTTGATCTTCAGAACTACCAAAATTTAGACACCCCCTGTTCTGTAAAAGTGGACTGGTCTGGACCTGTCGAAAAAATTAAATTTTGGCCAATTTTATTTTTTCATACTTTTAATGTACTGTTCTTTTCAGATAGCTTACAGGTTCAGACATGTCAAGAAAACCCAATTTTTTCATATTCAAAACTACCCAAATTTAGACACCACCTTTTATGAAAAAGTGTACTGGTCTGGAGCTGTTGAAAAAATGAATTTTTGGCCAATTTTATATTTTCATAATTTCGATGCCCGAGCTTTTGAAAAAGCTTACAGGTTCAGAAATGTCAAGAAAACACAATTTTTTGATCTTCAAAACTACGCAAATTAAGACATCTCCCTTTTTGGAAAGAGTGGACTTGTCCAGTCCTCTGAAAAAAATAATAATTTTGGCCAACTTTATTTTTTCATAATTTCGATGCCCTAGCTTTTGAAAAAGCTTACAGGTTCAGAAATGTCAAGAAAACACAATATTTTGATCTTCAAAACTACCCAAATTTAGACACCACCTGTTCTGTAAAAGTGGACTGGTCTGGACCTGTCGAAAAAATTAAATTTTGGCCAATTTTATTTTTTCATACTTTTAATGTACTGTTCTTTTCAGATAGCTTACAGGTTCAGACATGTCAAGAAAACCCAATTTTTTCATATTCAAAACTACCCAAATTTAGACACCACCTTTTATGAAAAAGTGTACTGGTCTGGAGCTGTTGAAAAAATGAATTTTTGGCCAATTTTATATTTTCATAATTTCGATGCCCGAGCTTTTGAAAAAGCTTACAGGTTCAGAAATGTCAAGAAAACACAATTTTTTGATCTTCAAAACTACGCAAATTAAGACATCTCCCTTTTTGGAAAGAGTGGACTTGTCCAGTCCTCTGAAAAAAATAATAATTTTGGCCAACTTTATTTTTTCATAATTTCGATGCCCTACCTTTTGAAAAAGCTTACAGGTTCAGAAATGTCAAGAAAACACAATATTTTGATCTTCAAAACTACCCAAATTTAGACACCACCTTTTATGAAAAAGTGGACTGGTCTGGACCTGTTGAAAAAAATAATAATTTTGGACCATTTTATTTTTTCATAATTTCAATGCCCCGTTCATTTGAGAAAGCTTACAGGTTTAGAAATGTCAAGAAAACACAATTTGTTGATCTTCAGAACTACCAAAATTTAGACACCCCCTGTTCTGTAAAAGTGGACTGGTCTGGACCTGTCGAAAAAAATAAATTTTGGCCAATTTTATTTTTTCATACTTTTAATGTACTGTTCTTTTCAGATAGCTTACAGGTTCAGACATGTCAAGAAAACCCAATTTTTTCATATTCAAAACTACCCAAATTTAGACACCCCCGTTTCTGTAAAAGTGGACTGGTCTGGATCGGTCAAAAAATACATTTTGGCCAATTTTATTTTTTGATAATTTTAATATACTGTTCTTTTGAGAAATATTACAGGTTCAGACATGTCAAGAAAACATAATTTATTGATCTTCAAAACTACCCAAATTAGGAATCTCCTTTTCTGTAAAAGTGGACTGGTCCAGACCTGTCGAAAAAATGAAATTTTGGCCAATTTTATTTTTTCATAATTTCGATGACCGAGCTTTTGAAAAAGATTACAGGAACAGACATGTCAAGAAAACACAATTTTTGATTTTCAGAACTACCAAAATTTAGACACCTCCCTTTTTTGAAATAGTGGACTTGTCCGGTCCTCTCAAAAAAATAATAATTTTGGCCAATTTTATTTTTTCATAATTTCGATGTCCGAGATTTTGAAAAAGCTTACAGGTTAAGACATGTCAAGAAAACAGAGTTTATTGATCTTCAAAACTGCCCAAATTTAGACACCCCCTTTTCTGTAAAAGTGGACTGGTCCAGACCTGTCGAAAAAATGAAATTTTGGCCAATTTTATATTTTCATAATTTTAATGTACTGTTCTTTTGAGAAAGCTTACATGTTCAGACATGTCAAGAACACACAATTTATTGATCTTCAAAACTACCCAAATTTAGACACCACCTTTTCTGTAAAAGTGGACTTGTCCGGACCTGTCAAAAAAATTACATTTTGGCCAATTTTATTTTTTCATAACTTTAATGTACTGTTCTTCTGAGAAAGCTTAAAGGTTCAGAGTGGTCATGAAAATACAATTTTTTGATCTTCAAAACTACCCAAATTTACACACACCCATTTCTGTAAAGGGGGACTGGTCTGGACCTGTCGAAAAAATTAAATTTTGGCCAATTTTATTTTTTCATACTTTTAATGTACTGTTCTTTTCAGATAGCTTACAGGTTCAGACATGTCAAGAAAACCCAATTTTTTCATATTCAAAACTACCCAAATTTAGACACCCCCGTTTCTGTAAAAGTGGACTGGTCTGGATCGGTCAAAAAATACATTTTGGCCAATTTTATTTCTTGAAAATTTTAATATACTGTTCTTTTGAGAAATATTACAGGTTCAGACATGTCAAGAAAACATAATTTATTGATCTTCAAAACTACCCAAATTAGGAATCTCCTTTTCTGTAAAAGTGGACTGGTCCAGACCTGTCGAAAAAATGAAATTTTGGCCAATTTTATTTTTTCATAATTTCGATGACCGAGCTTTTGAAAAAGATTACAGGAACAGACATGTCAAGAAAACACAATTTTTGATTTTCAGAACTACCAAAATTTAGACACCTCCCTTTTTTGAAATAGTGGACTTGTCCGGTCCTCTCAATAAAATAATAATTTTGGCCAATTTTATTTTTTCATAATTTCGATGCCCGAGATTTTGAAAAAGCTTACAGGTTAAGACATGTCAAGAAAACACAGTTTATTGATCTTCAAAACTGCCCAAATTTAGACACCCCCTTTTCTGTAAAAGTGGACTGGTCCAGACCTGTCGAAAAAATGAAATTTTGACCAATTTTATATTTTCATAATTTTAATGTACTGTTCTTTTCAGAAAGCTTACATGTTCAGACATGTCAAGAACACACAATTTATTGATCTTCAAAACTACCCAAATTTAGACACCACCTTTTCTGTAAAAGTGGACTTGTCCGGACCTGTCAAAAAAATTACATTTTGGCCAATTTTATTTTTTCATAATTTTAATGTACTGTTCTTCTGAGAAAGCTTAAAGGTTCAGAGTGGTCATGAAAATACAATTTTTTGATCTTCAAAACTACCCAAATTTACACACACCCATTTCTGTAAAGGGGGACTGGTCCGGACCTGTCGAAAAAATTAAATTTTGGCCAATTTTATTTTTTCATACTTTTAATGTACTGTTCTTTTCAGATAGCTTACAGATTCAGACATGTCAAGAAAACACAATTTTTTGATCTTCAGAACTACCAAAATTTAGACGCCCCCCTTCTTTGAAAAAGTGGACAGGTCCGGACCTGTTGAAAAAAAAAAAATTTTGGACCATTTTATTTTTTCATAATTTCAATGCCCCGATCATTTGAGAAAGCTTACAGGTTCAGAAATGTCAAGAAAACACAATTTGTTGATCTTCAGAACTACCAAAATTTAGACACCCCCTGTTCTGTAAAAGTGGACTGGTCTGGACCTGTCGAAAAAATTAAATTTTGGCCAATTTTATTTTTTCATACTTTTAATGTACTGTTCTTTTCAGATAGCTTACAGGTTCAGACATGTCAAGAAAACCCAATTTTTTCATATTCAAAACTACCCAAATTTAGACACCACCTTTTATGAAAAAGTGTACTGGTCTGGAGCTGTTGAAGAAATGAATTTTTGGCCAATTTTATATTTTCATAATTTCGATGCCCGAGCTTTTGAAAAAGCTTACAGGTTCAGAAATGTCAAGAAAACACAATATTTTGATCTTCAAAACTACCCAAATTTAGACACCTCCTTTTCTGTAAAAGTGGACTGGTCCAGACCTGTCGAAAAAATGAAATTTTGGCCAATTTTATATTTTCATAAATTTAATGTACTGTTCTTTTCAGAAAGCTTACTGGTTCAGACATGTCAAGAAAACACAATTTTTTCATATTCAAAACTACCCAAATTTAGACTCCACCTTTTATGAAAAAGTGGACTGATCCAGACCTGTCGAAAAAATAATAATTTTGGACCATTTTATTTTTTCATAATTTCAATGCCCCGGGCATTTGACAAAGCTTACAGGTTCACACATGTCAAGAAAACACAATTTTTTGATCTTCAGAACTACTAAAATTTAGACGCCCCCCTTTTTTGAAAAAGTGGACTGGTCTGGACCTGTTGAAAAAAATAATAATTTGGCCAATTTTATTTTTTCATACTTTTAATGTACTGTTCTTTTCAGATAGCTTACAGGTTCAGACATGTCAAGAAAACCCAATTTTTTCATATTCAAAACTACCCAAATTTAGACACCACCTTTTATGAAAAAGTGTACTGGTCTGGAGCTGTTGAAAAAATGAATTTTTGGCCAATTTTATATTTTCATAATTTCGATGCCCGAGCTTTTGAAAAAGCTTACAGGTTCAGAAATGTCAAGAAAACACAATTTTTTGATCTTCAAAACTACGCAAATTAAGACATCTCCCTTTTTGGAAAGAGTGGACTTGTCCAGTCCTCTGAAAAAAATAATAATTTTGGCCAACTTTATTTTTTCATAATTTCGATGCCCTAGCTTTTGAAAAAGCTTACAGGTTCAGAAATGTCAAGAAAACACAATATTTTGATCTTCAAAACTACCCAAATTTAGACACCTCCTTTTCTGTAAAAGTGGACTGGTCCAGACCTGTCGAAAAAATGAAATTTTGGCCAATTTTATATTTTCATAAATTTAATGTACTGTTCTTTTCAGAAAGCTTACTGGTTCAGACATGTCAAGAAAACACAATTTTTTCATATTCAAAACTACCCAAATTTAGACTCCACCTTTTATGAAAAAGTGGACTGATCCAGACCTGTCGAAAAAATAATAATTTTGGACCATTTTATTTTTTCATAATTTCAATGCCCCGGGCATTTGACAAAGCTTACAGGTTCACACATGTCAAGAAAACACAATTTTTTGATCTTCAGAACTACTAAAATTTAGACGCCCCCCTTTTTTGAAAAAGTGGACTGGTCTGGACCTGTTGAAAAAAAATAATAATTTTGGACCTTTTTATTTTTTCATAATTTCAATGCCCCGATCATTTGAGAAGCTTACAGGTTCAGAAATGTCAAGAAAACACAATTTTTTGATCTTCAGAACTACCAAAATTTAGACACCTCATTTTTTGTAAAAGTGGACTGGTCTGGATCGTCAAAAAAAATACATTTTGGCCAATTTAATTTTTTCATAATTTTAATGTACTGTTCTTTTGAGAAAGCTTACAGGTTAAGACATGTCAAGAAAACACAGTTTACTGATCTTCAAAACTACCCAAATTTAGACACCTACTTTTCTGAAAAAGTGGACAGGTCCGGACCTGTTGAAAAAAATTAAATTTTGGCCAATTTTATTTCTTCATAATTTCGATGCCCGAGCTTTAGAAATAGCTTACAGGTTAACATGTCAAGAAAACACAATTTTTTGATGATCAAAACTACCCAAATTTAGACACCTACTTTTCTGAAAAAGTGGACAGGTCCGGACCTGTTGAAAAAAAATAAATTTTGGCCAATTTTATTTCTTCATAATTTCGATGCCCGAGCTTTAGAAATAGCTTACAGGTTAACATGTCAAGAAAACACAATTTTTTGATGATCAAAACTACCCAAATTTAGACACCTACTTTTCTGAAAAAGTGGACAGGTCCGGACCTGTTGAAAAAAATAAAATTTTGGCCAATTTTATTTCTTCATAATTTCGATGCCCGAGCTTTAGAAATAGCTTACAGGTTAACATGTCAAGAAAACACAATTTTTTGATGATCAAAACTACCCAAATTTAGACACCTCCTTTTCTGAAAAAGTGGACAGGTCCGGACCTGTTGAAAAAAAATAAATTTTGGCCAATTTTATTTCTTCATAATTTCGATGCCCGAGCTTTAGAAATAGCTTACAGGTTAACATGTCAAGAAAACACAATTTTTTGATGATCAAAACTACCCAAATTTAGACACCTCCTTTTCTGAAAAAGTGGACAGGTCCGGACCTGTTGAAAAAAATTAAATTTTGGCCAATTTTATTTCTTCATAATTTCGATGCCCGAGCTTTAGAAATAGCTTACAGGTTAACATGTCAAGAAAACACAATTTTTTGATGATCAAAACTACCCAAATTTAGACACCTCCTTTTCTGAAAAAGTGGACAGGTCCGGACCTGTTGAAAAAAAATAAATTTTGGCCAATTTTATTTCTTCATAATTTCGATGCCCGAGCTTTAGAAATAGCTTACAGGTTAACATGTCAAGAAAACACAATTTTTTGATGATCAAAACTACCCAAATTTAGACACCTACTTTTCTGAAAAAGTGGACAGGTCCGGACCTGTTGAAAAAAATAAATTTTGGCCAATTTTATTTCTTCATAATTTCGATGCCCGAGCTTTAGAAATAGCTTACAGGTTAACATGTCAAGAAAACACAATTTTTTGATGATCAAAACTACCCAAATTTAGACACCTCCTTTTCTGAAAAAGTGGACAGGTCCGGACCTGTTGAAAAAAAATAAATTTTGGCCAATTTTATTTCTTCATAATTTCGATGCCCGAGCTTTAGAAATAGCTTACAGGTTAACATGTCAAGAAAACACAATTTTTTGATGATCAAAACTACCCAAATTTAGACACCTCCTTTTCTGAAAAAGTGGACAGGTCCGGACCTGTTGAAAAAAATAAAATTTTGGCCAATTTTATTTCTTCATAATTTCGATGCCCGAGCTTTAGAAATAGCTTACAGGTTAACATGTCAAGAAAACACAATTTTTTGATGATCAAAACTACCCAAATTTAGACACCTACTTTTCTGAAAAAGTGGACAGGTCCGGACCTGTTGAAAAAAAATAAATTTTGGCCAATTTTATTTCTTCATAATTTCGATGCCCGAGCTTTAGAAATAGCTTACAGGTTAACATGTCAAGAAAACACAATTTTTTGATGATCAAAACTACCCAAATTTAGACACCTACTTTTCTGAAAAAGTGGACAGGTCCGGACCTGTTGAAAAAAAATAAATTTTGGCCAATTTTATTTCTTCATAATTTCGATGCCCGAGCTTTAGAAATAGCTTACAGGTTAACATGTCAAGAAAACACAATTTTTTGATGATCAACTACCCAAATTTAGACACCTACTTTTCTGAAAAAGTGGACAGGTCCGGACCTGTTGAAAAAAATAAAATTTTGGCCAATTTTATTTCTTCATAATTTCGATGCCCGAGCTTTAGAAATAGCTTACAGGTTAACATGTCAAGAAAACACAATTTTTTGATGATCAAAACTACCCAAATTTAGACACCTCCTTTTCTGATAAAGTGGACAGGTCCGGACCTGTTGAAAAAAATAAAATTTTGGCCAATTTTATTTCTTCATAATTTCGATGCCCGAGCTTTAGAAATAGCTTACAGGTTAACATGTCAAGAAAACACAATTTTTTGATGATCAAAACTACCCAAATTTAGACACCTCCTTTTCTGAAAAAGTGGACAGGTCCGGACCTTTTGAAAAAAATAAATTTTGGCCAATTTTATTTCTTCATAATTTCGATGCCCGAGCTTTAGAAATAGCTTACAGGTTAACATGTCAGAAAACACAATTTTTTGATGATCAAAACTACCCAAATTTAGACACCTACTTTTCTGAAAAAGTGGACAGGTCCGGACCTGTTGAAAAAAATTAAATTTTGGCCAATTTTATTTCTTCATAATTTCGATGCCCGAGTATTAGAAATAGCTTACAGGTTAACATGTCAAGAAAACACAATTTTTTGATGATCAAAACTACCCAAATTTAGACACCTCCTTTTCTGAAAAAGTGGACAGGTCCGGACCTGTTGAAAAAAAATAAATTTTGGCCAATTTTATTTCTTCATAATTTCGATGCCCGAGCTTTAGAAATAGCTTACAGGTTAACATGTCAAGAAAACACAATTTTTTGATGATCAAAACTACCCAAATTTAGACACCTACTTTTCTGAAAAAGTGGACAGGTCCGGACCTGTTGAAAAAAATAAATTTTGGCCAATTTTATTTCTTCATAATTTCGATGCCCGAGCTTTAGAAATAGCTTACAGGTTAACATGTCAAGAAAACACAATTTTTTGATGATCAAAACTACCCAAATTTAGACACCTCCTTTTCTGAAAAAGTGGACAGGTCCGGACCTGTTGAAAAAAAATAAATTTTGGCCAATTTTATTTCTTCATAATTTCGATGCCCGAGCTTTAGAAATAGCTTACAGGTTAACATGTCAAGAAAACACAATTTTTTGATGATCAAAACTACCCAAATTTAGACACCTCCTTTTCTGAAAAAGTGGACAGGTCCGGACCTGTTGAAAAAAATAAAATTTTGGCCAATTTTATTTCTTCATAATTTCGATGCCCGAGCTTTAGAAATAGCTTACAGGTTAACATGTCAAGAAAACACAATTTTTTGATGATCAAAACTACCCAAATTTAGACACCTACTTTTCTGAAAAAGTGGACAGGTCCGGACCTGTTGAAAAAAAATAAATTTTGGCCAATTTTATTTCTTCATAATTTCGATGCCCGAGCTTTAGAAATAGCTTACAGGTTAACATGTCAAGAAAACACAATTTTTTGATGATCAAAACTACCCAAATTTAGACACCTACTTTTCTGAAAAAGTGGACAGGTCCGGACCTGTTGAAAAAAAATAAATTTTGGCCAATTTTATTTCTTCATAATTTCGATGCCCGAGCTTTAGAAATAGCTTACAGGTTAACATGTCAAGAAAACACAATTTTTTGATGATCAAAACTACCCAAATTTAGACACCTACTTTTCTGAAAAAGTGGACAGGTCCGGACCTGTTGAAAAAAATAAAATTTTGGCCAATTTTATTTCTTCATAATTTCGATGCCCGAGCTTTAGAAATAGCTTACAGGTTAACATGTCAAGAAAACACAATTTTTTGATGATCAAAACTACCCAAATTTAGACACCTCCTTTTCTGATAAAGTGGACAGGTCCGGACCTGTTGAAAAAAATAAAATTTTGGCCAATTTTATTTCTTCATAATTTCGATGCCCGAGCTTTAGAAATAGCTTACAGGTTAACATGTCAAGAAAACACAATTTTTTGATGATCAAAACTACCCAAATTTAGACACCTCCTTTTCTGAAAAAGTGGACAGGTCCGGACCTGTTGAAAAAAAATAAATTTTGGCCAATTTTATTTCTTCATAATTTCGATGCCCAAGCTTTAGAAATAGCTTACAGGTTAACATGTCAAGAAAACACAATTTTTTGATGATCAAAACTACCCAAATTTAGACACCTCCTTTTCTGAAAAAGTGGACAGGTCCGGACCTGTTGAAAAAAATAAATTTTGGCCAATTTTATTTCTTCATAATTTCGATGCCCGAGCTTTAGAAATAGCTTACAGGTTAACATGTCAAGAAAACACAATTTTTTGATGATCAAAACTACCCAAATTTAGACACCTCCTTTTCTGAAAAAGTGGACAGGTCCGGACCTGTTGAAAAAAAATAAATTTTGGCCAATTTTATTTCTTCATAATTTCGATGCCCGAGCTTTAGAAATAGCTTACAGGTTAACATGTCAAGAAAACACAATTTTTTGATGATCAAAACTACCCAAATTTAGACACCTCCTTTTCTGAAAAAGTGGACAGGTCCGGACCTGTTGAAAAAAATAAAATTTTGGCCAATTTTATTTCTTCATAATTTCGATGCCCGAGCTTTAGAAATAGCTTACAGGTTAACATGTCAAGAAAACACAATTTTTTGATGATCAAAACTACCCAAATTTAGACACCTACTTTTCTGAAAAAGTGGACAGGTCCGGACCTGTTGAAAAAAAATAAATTTTGGTTAATTTTATTTCTTCATAATTTCGATGCCCGAGCTTTAGAAATAGCTTACAGGTTAACATGTCAAGAAAACACAATTTTTTGATGATCAAAACTACCCAAATTTAGACACCTACTTTTCTGAAAAAGTGGACAGGTCCGGACCTGTTGAAAAAAAATAAATTTTGGCCAATTTTATTTCTTCATAATTTCGATGCCCGAGCTTTAGAAATAGCTTACAGGTTAACATGTCAAGAAAACACAATTTTTTGATGATCAAAACTACCCAAATTTAGACACCTACTTTTCTGAAAAAGTGGACAGGTCCGGACCTGTTGAAAAAAATAAAATTTTGGCCAATTTTATTTCTTCATAATTTCGATGCCCGAGCTTTAGAAATAGCTTACAGGTTAACATGTCAAGAAAACACAATTTTTTGATGATCAAAACTACCCAAATTTAGACACCTCCTTTTCTGAAAAAGTGGACAGGTCCGGACCTGTTGAAAAAAAATAAATTTTGGCCAATTTTATTTCTTCATAATTTCGATGCCCAAGCTTTAGAAATAGCTTACAGGTTAACATGTCAAGAAAACACAATTTTTTGATGATCAAAACTACCCAAATTTAGACACCTACTTTTCTGAAAAAGTGGACAGGTCCGGACCTGTTGAAAAAAAATAAATTTTGGCCAATTTTATTTCTTCATAATTTCGATGCCCGAGCTTTAGAAATAGCTTACAGGTTAACATGTCAAGAAAACACAATTTTTTGATGATCAAAACTACCCAAATTTAGACACCTACTTTTCTGAAAAAGTGGACAGGTCCGGACCTGTTGAAAAAAAATAAATTTTGGCCAATTTTATTTCTTCATAATTTCGATGCCCGAGCTTTAGAAATAGCTTACAGGTTAACATGTCAAGAAAACACAATTTTTTGATGATCAAAACTACCCAAATTTAGACACCTACTTTTCTGAAAAAGTGGACAGGTCCGGACCTGTTGAAAAAAATAAAATTTTGGCCAATTTTATTTCTTCATAATTTCGATGCCCGAGCTTTAGAAATAGCTTACAGGTTAACATGTCAAGAAAACACAATTTTTTGATGATCAAAACTACCCAAATTTAGACACCTCCTTTTCTGAAAAAGTGGACAGGTCCGGACCTGTTGAAAAAAATAAAATTTTGGCCAATTTTATTTCTTCATAATTTCGATGCCCGAGCTTTAGAAATAGCTTACAGGTTAACATGTCAAGAAAACACAATTTTTTGATGATCAAAACTACCCAAATTTAGACACCTCCTTTTCTGAAAAAGTGGACAGGTCCGGACCTTTTGAAAAAAATAAATTTTGGCCAATTTTATTTCTTCATAATTTCGATGCCCGAGCTTTAGAAATAGCTTACAGGTTAACATGTCAGAAAACACAATTTTTTGATGATCAAAACTACCCAAATTTAGACACCTACTTTTCTGAAAAAGTGGACAGGTCCGGACCTGTTGAAAAAAATTAAATTTTGGCCAATTTTATTTCTTCATAATTTCGATGCCCGAGTTTTAGAAATAGCTTACAGGTTAACATGTCAAGAAAACACAATTTTTTGATGATCAAAACTACCCAAATTTAGACACCTCCTTTTCTGAAAAAGTGGACAGGTCCGGACCTGTTGAAAAAAAATAAATTTTGGCCAATTTTATTTCTTCATAATTTCGATGCCCGAGCTTTAGAAATAGCTTACAGGTTAACATGTCAAGAAAACACAATTTTTTGATGATCAAAACTACCCAAATTTAGACACCTACTTTTCTGAAAAAGTGGACAGGTCCGGACCTGTTGAAAAAAATAAAATTTTGGCCAATTTTATTTCTTCATAATTTCGATGCCCGAGCTTTAGAAATAGCTTACAGGTTAACATGTCAAGAAAACACAATTTTTTGATGATCAAAACTACCCAAATTTAGACACCTCCTTTTCTGAAAAAGTGGACAGGTCCGGACCTGTTGAAAAAAATAAATTTTGGCCAATTTTATTTCTTCATAATTTCGATGCCCGAGCTTTAGAAATAGCTTACAGGTTAACATGTCAGAAAACACAATTTTTTGATGATCAAAACTACCCAAATTTAGACACCTACTTTTCTGAAAAAGTGGACAGGTCCGGACCTGTTGAAAAAAATTAAATTTTGGCCAATTTTATTTCTTCATAATTTCGATGCCCGAGTTTTAGAAATAGCTTACAGGTTAACATGTCAAGAAAACACAATTTTTTGATGATCAAAACTACCCAAATTTAGACACCTACTTTTCTGAAAAAGTGGACAGGTCCGGACCTGTTGAAAAAAAATAAATTTTGGCCAATTTTATTTCTTCATAATTTCGATGCCCGAGCTTTAGAAATAGCTTCCAGGTTAACATGTCAAGAAAACACAATTTTTTGATGATCAAAACTACCCAAATTTAGACACCTCCTTTTCTGAAAAAGTGGACAGGTCCGGACCTGTTGAAAAAAAATAAATTTTGGCCAATTTTATTTCTTCATAATTTCGATGCCCGAGCTTTAGAAATAGCTTACAGGTTAACATGTCAAGAAAACACAATTTTTTGATGATCAAAACTACCCAAATTTAGACACCTACTTTTCTGAAAAAGTGGACAGGTCCGGACCTGTTGAAAAAAATAAAATTTTGGCCAATTTTATTTCTTCATAATTTCGATGCCCGAGCTTTAGAAATAGCTTACAGGTTAACATGTCAAGAAAACACAATTTTTTGATGATCAAAACTACCCAAATTTAGACACCTACTTTTCTGAAAAAGTGGACAGGTCCGGACCTGTTGAAAAAAATAAAATTTTGGCCAATTTTATTTCTTCATAATTTCGATGCCCGAGCTTTAGAAATAGCTTACAGGTTAACATGTCAAGAAAACACAATTTTTTGATGATCAAAACTACCCAAATTTAGACACCTCCTTTTCTGAAAAAGTGGACAGGTCCGGACCTTTTGAAAAAAATAAATTTTGGCCAATTTTATTTCTTCATAATTTCGATGCCCGAGCTTTAGAAATAGCTTACAGGTTAACATGTCAGAAAACACAATTTTTTGATGATCAAAACTACCCAAATTTAGACACCTACTTTTCTGAAAAAGTGGACAGGTCCGGACCTGTTGAAAAAAATTAAATTTTGGCCAATTTTATTTCTTCATAATTTCGATGCCCGAGTTTTAGAAATAGCTTACAGGTTAACATGTCAAGAAAACACAATTTTTTGATGATCAAAACTACCCAAATTTAGACACCTACTTTTCTGAAAAAGTGGACAGGTCCGGACCTGTTGAAAAAAAATAAATTTTGGCCAATTTTATTTCTTCATAATTTCGATGCCCGAGCTTTAGAAATAGCTTCCAGGTTAACATGTCAAGAAAACACAATTTTTTGATGATCAAAACTACCCAAATTTAGACACCTCCTTTTCTGAAAAAGTGGACAGGTCCGGACCTGTTGAAAAAAAATAAATTTTGGCCAATTTTATTTCTTCATAATTTCGATGCCCGAGCTTTAGAAATAGCTTACAGGTTAACATGTCAAGAAAACACAATTTTTTGATGATCAAAACTACCCAAATTTAGACACCTACTTTTCTGAAAAAGTGGACAGGTCCGGACCTGTTGAAAAAAATAAAATTTTGGCCAATTTTATTTCTTCATAATTTCGATGCCCGAGCTTTAGAAATAGCTTACAGGTTAACATGTCAAGAAAACACAATTTTTTGATGATCAAAACTACCCAAATTTAGACACCTCCTTTTCTGAAAAAGTGGACAGGTCCGGACCTGTTGAAAAAAAATAAATTTTGGCCAATTTTATTTCTTCATAATTTCGATGCCCGAGCTTTAGAAATAGCTTACAGGTTAACATGTCAAGAAAACACAATTTTTTGATGATCAAAACTACCCAAATTTAGACACCTACTTTTCTGAAAAAGTGGACAGGTCCGGACCTGTTGAAAAAAAATAAATTTTGGCCAATTTTATTTCTTCATAATTTCGATGCCCGAGCTTTAGAAATAGCTTACAGGTTAACATGTCAAGAAAACACAATTTTTTGATGATCAAAACTACCCAAATTTAGACACCTACTTTTCTGAAAAAGTGGACAGGTCCGGACCTGTTGAAAAAAATTAAATTTTGGCCAATTTTATTTCTTCATAATTTCGATGCCCGAGCTTTAGAAATAGCTTACAGGTTAACATGTCAAGAAAACACAATTTTTTGATGATCAAAACTACCCAAATTTAGACACCTCCTTTTCTGAAAAAGTGGACAGGTCCGGACCTTTTGAAAAAAATAAATTTTGGCCAATTTTATTTCTTCATAATTTCGATGCCCGAGCTTTAGAAATAGCTTACAGGTTAACATGTCAAGAAAACACAATTTTTTGATGATCAAAACTACCCAAATTTAGACACCTCCTTTTCTGAAAAAGTGGACAGGTCCGGACCTGTTGAAAAAAAATAAATTTTGGCCAATTTTATTTCTTCATAATTTCGATGCCCGAGCTTTAGAAATAGCTTACAGGTTAACATGTCAAGAAAACACAATTTTTTGATGATCAAAACTACCCAAATTTAGACACCTCCTTTTCTGAAAAAGTGGACAGGTCCGGACCTGTTGAAAAAAATTAAATTTTGGCCAATTTTATTTCTTCATAATTTCGATGCCCGAGCTTTAGAAATAGCTTACAGGTTAACATGTCAAGAAAACACAATTTTTTGATGATCAAAACTACCCAAATTTAGACACCTCCTTTTCTGAAAAAGTGGACAGGTCCGGACCTGTTGAAAAAAATTAAATTTTGGCCAATTTTATTTCTTCATAATTTCGATGCCCGAGCTTTAGAAATAGCTTACAGGTTAACATGTCAGAAAACACAATTTTTTGATGATCAAAACTACCCAAATTTAGACACCTACTTTTCTGAAAAAGTGGACAGGTCCGGACCTGTTGAAAAAAATTAAATTTTGGCCAATTTTATTTCTTCATAATTTCGATGCCCGAGTTTTAGAAATAGCTTACAGGTTAACATGTCAAGAAAACACAATTTTTTGATGATCAAAACTACCCAAATTTAGACACCTCCTTTTCTGAAAAAGTGGACAGGTCCGGACCTGTTGAAAAAAAATAAATTTTGGCCAATTTTATTTCTTCATAATTTCGATGCCCGAGCTTTAGAAATAGCTTACAGGTTAACATGTCAAGAAAACACAATTTTTTGATGATCAAAACTACCCAAATTTAGACACCTACTTTTCTGAAAAAGTGGACAGGTCCGGACCTGTTGAAAAAAAATAAATTTTGGCCAATTTTATTTCTTCATAATTTCGATGCCCGAGCTTTAGAAATAGCTTACAGGTTAACATGTCAAGAAAACACAATTTTTTGATGATCAAAACTACGCAAATTTAGACACCTACTTTTCTGAAAAAGTGGACAGGTCCGGACCTGTTGAAAAAAATAAAATTTTTGCCAATTTTATTTCTTCATAATTTCGATGCCCGAGCTTTAGAAATAGCTTACAGGTTAACATGTCAAGAAAACACAATTTTTTGATGTTCAAAACTACCCAAATTTAGACACCTCCTTTTCTGAAAAAGTGGACAGGTCCGGACCTGTTGAAAAAAAATAAATTTTGGCCAATTTTATTTCTTCATAATTTCGATGCCCGAGCTTTAGAAATAGCTTACAGGTTAACATGTCAAGAAAACACAATTTTTTGATGATCAAAACTACCCAAATTTAGACACCTCCTTTTCTGAAAAAGTGGACAGGTCCGGACCTGTTGAAAAAAATTAAATTTTGGCCAATTTTATTTCTTCATAATTTCGATGCCCGAGCTTTAGAAATAGCTTACAGGTTAACATGTCAAGAAAACACAATTTTTTGATGATCAAAACTACCCAAATTTAGACACCTCCTTTTCTGAAAAAGTGGACAGGTCCGGACCTGTTGAAAAAAAAAAAATTTTGGCCAATTTTATTTCTTCATAATTTCGATGCCCGAGCTTTAGAAATAGCTTACAGGTTAACATGTCAAGAAAACACAATTTTTTGATGATCAAAACTACCCAAATTTAGACACCTACTTTTCTGAAAAAGTGGACAGGTCCGGACCTGTTGAAAAAAATAAATTTTGGCCAATTTTATTTCTTCATAATTTCGATGCCCGAGCTTTAGAAATAGCTTACAGGTTAACATGTCAAGAAAACACAATTTTTTGATGATCAAAACTACCCAAATTTAGACACCTCCTTTTCTGAAAAAGTGGACAGGTCCGGACCTGTTGAAAAAAAATAAATTTTGGCCAATTTTATTTCTTCATAATTTCGATGCCCGAGCTTTAGAAATAGCTTACAGGTTAACATGTCAAGAAAACACAATTTTTTGATGATCAAAACTACCCAAATTTAGACACCTCCTTTTCTGAAAAAGTGGACAGGTCCGGACCTGTTGAAAAAAATAAAATTTTGGCCAATTTTATTTCTTCATAATTTCGATGCCCGAGCTTTAGAAATAGCTTACAGGTTAACATGTCAAGAAAACACAATTTTTTGATGATCAAAACTACCCAAATTTAGACACCTACTTTTCTGAAAAAGTGGACAGGTCCGGACCTGTTGAAAAAAAATAAATTTTGGCCAATTTTATTTCTTCATAATTTCGATGCCCGAGCTTTTGAAATAGCTTACAGGTTAACATGTCAAGAAAACACAATTTTTTGATGATCAAAACTACCCAAATTTAGACACCTACTTTTCTGAAAAAGTGGACAGGTCCGGACCTGTTGAAAAAAATAAAATTTTGGCCAATTTTATTTCTTCATAATTTCGATGCCCGAGCTTTAGAAATAGCTTACAGGTTAACATGTCAAGAAAACACAATTTTTTGATGATCAAAACTACCCAAATTTAGACACCTCCTTTTCTGAAAAAGTGGACAGGTCCGGACCTGTTGAAAAAAAATAAATTTTGGCCAATTTTATTTCTTCATAATTTCGATGCCCGAGCTTTAGAAATAGCTTACAGGTTAACATGTCAAGAAAACACAATTTTTTGATGATCAAAACTACCCAAATTTAGACACCTACTTTTCTGAAAAAGTGGACAGGTCCGGACCTGTTGAAAAAAATTAAATTTTGGCCAATTTTATTTCTTCATAATTTCGATGCCCGAGCTTTAGAAATAGCTTACAGGTTAACATGTCAAGAAAACACAATTTTTTGATGATCAAAACTACCCAAATTTAGACACCTCCTTTTCTGAAAAAGTGGACAGGTCCGGACCTTTTGAAAAAAATAAATTTTGGCCAATTTTATTTCTTCATAATTTCGATGCCCGAGCTTTAGAAATAGCTTACAGGTTAACATGTCAAGAAAACACAATTTTTTGATGATCAAAACTACCCAAATTTAGACACCTACTTTTCTGAAAAAGTGGACAGGTCCGGACCTGTTGAAAAAAATAAAATTTTGGCCAATTTTATTTCTTCATAATTTCGATGCCCGAGCTTTAGAAATAGCTTACAGGTTAACATGTCAAGAAAACACAATTTTTTGATGATCAAAACTACCCAAATTTAGACACCTACTTTTCTGAAAAAGTGGACAGGTCCGGACCTGTTGAAAAAAATAAAATTTTGGCCAATTTTATTTCTTCATAATTTCGATGCCCGAGCTTTAGAAATAGCTTACAGGTTAACATGTCAAGAAAACACAATTTTTTGATGATCAAAACTACCCAAATTTAGACACCTACTTTTCTGAAAAAGTGGACAGGTCCGGACCTGTTGAAAAAAATAAAATTTTGGCCAATTTTATTTCTTCATAATTTCGATGCCCGAGCTTTAGAAATAGCTTACAGGTTAACATGTCAAGAAAACACAATTTTTTGATGATCAAAACTACCCAAATTTAGACACCTACTTTTCTGAAAAAGTGGACAGGTCCGGACCTGTTGAAAAAAATAAATTTTGGCCAATTTTATTTCTTCATAATTTCGATGCCCGAGCTTTAGAAATAGCTTACAGGTTAACATGTCAAGAAAACACAATTTTTTGATGATCAAAACTACCCAAATTTAGACACCTACTTTTCTGAAAAAGTGGACAGGTCCGGACCTGTTGAAAAAAATAAAATTTTGGCCAATTTTATTTCTTCATAATTTCGATGCCCGAGCTTTAGAAATAGCTTACAGGTTAACATGTCAAGAAAACACAATTTTTTGATGATCAAAACTACCCAAATTTAGACACCTCCTTTTCTGAAAAAGTGGACAGGTCCGGACCTGTTGAAAAAAATTAAATTTTGGCCAATTTTATTTCTTCATAATTTCGATGCCCGAGCTTTAGAAATAGCTTACAGGTTAACATGTCAAGAAAACACAATTTTTTGATGATCAAAACTACCCAAATTTAGACACCTCCTTTTCTGAAAAAGTGGACAGGTCCGGACCTGTTGAAAAAAATTAAATTTTGGCCAATTTTATTTCTTCATAATTTCGATGCCCGAGCTTTAGAAATAGCTTACAGGTTAACATGTCAAGAAAACACAATTTTTTGATGATCAAAACTACCCAAATTTAGACACCTACTTTTCTGAAAAAGTGGACAGGTCCGGACCTGTTGAAAAAAAATAAATTTTGGCCAATTTTATTTCTTCATAATTTCGATGCCCGAGCTTTAGAAATAGCTTACAGGTTAACATGTCAAGAAAACACAATTTTTTGATGATCAAAACTACCCAAATTTAGACACCTACTTTTCTGAAAAAGTGGACAGGTCCGGACCTGTTGAAAAAAATAAAATTTTGGCCAATTTTATTTCTTCATAATTTCGATGCCCGAGCTTTAGAAATAGCTTACAGGTTAACATGTCAAGAAAACACAATTTTTTGATGATCAAAACTACCCAAATTTAGACACCTCCTTTTCTGAAAAAGTGGACAGGTCCGGACCTGTTGAAAAAAATTAAATTTTGGCCAATTTTATTTCTTCATAATTTCGATGCCCGAGCTTTAGAAATAGCTTACAGGTTAACATGTCAAGAAAACACAATTTTTTGATGATCAAAACTACCCAAATTTAGACACCTCCTTTTCTGAAAAAGTGGACAGGTCCGGACCTGTTGAAAAAAATAAAATTTTGGCCAATTTTATTTCTTCATAATTTCGATGCCCGAGCTTTAGAAATAGCTTACAGGTTAACATGTCAAGAAAACACAATTTTTTGATGATCAAAACTACCCAAATTTAGACACCTCCTTTTCTGAAAAAGTGGACAGGTCCGGACCTGTTGAAAAAAATTAAATTTTGGCCAATTTTATTTCTTCATAATTTCGATGCCCGAGCTTTAGAAATAGCTTACAGGTTAACATGTCAAGAAAACACAATTTTTTGATGATCAAAACTACCCAAATTTAGACACCTCCTTTTCTGAAAAAGTGGACAGGTCCGGACCTGTTGAAAAAAATTAAATTTTGGCCAATTTTATTTCTTCATAATTTCGATGCCCGAGCTTTAGAAATAGCTTACAGGTTAACATGTCAAGAAAACACAATTTTTTGATGATCAAAACTACCCAAATTTAGACACCTCCTTTTCTGAAAAAGTGGACAGGTCCGGACCTGTTGAAAAAAATAAATTTTGGCCAATTTTATTTCTTCATAATTTCGATGCCCGAGCTTTAGAAATAGCTTACAGGTTAACATGTCAAGAAAACACAATTTTTTGATGATCAAAACTACCCAAATTTAGACACCTACTTTTCTGAAAAAGTGGACAGGTCCGGACCTGTTGAAAAAAATAAAATTTTGGCCAATTTTATTTCTTCATAATTTCGATGCCCGAGCTTTAGAAATAGCTTACAGGTTAACATGTCAAGAAAACACAATTTTTTGATGATCAAAACTACCCAAATTTAGACACCTCCTTTTCTGAAAAAGTGGACAGGTCCGGACCTGTTGAAAAAAATTAAATTTTGGCCAATTTTATTTCTTCATAATTTCGATGCCCGAGCTTTAGAAATAGCTTACAGGTTAACATGTCAAGAAAACACAATTTTTTGATGATCAAAACTACCCAAATTTAGACACCTCCTTTTCTGAAAAAGTGGACAGGTCCGGACCTGTTGAAAAAAATTAAATTTTGGCCAATTTTATTTCTTCATAATTTCGATGCCCGAGCTTTAGAAATAGCTTACAGGTTAACATGTCAAGAAAACACAATTTTTTGATGATCAAAACTACCCAAATTTAGACACCTCCTTTTCTGAAAAAGTGGACAGGTCCGGACCTGTTGAAAAAAATAAATTTTGGCCAATTTTATTTCTTCATAATTTCGATGCCCGAGCTTTAGAAATAGCTTACAGGTTAACATGTCAAGAAAACACAATTTTTTGATGATCAAAACTACCCAAATTTAGACACCTACTTTTCTGAAAAAGTGGACAGGTCCGGACCTGTTGAAAAAAATAAAATTTTGGCCAATTTTATTTCTTCATAATTTCGATGCCCGAGCTTTAGAAATAGCTTACAGGTTAACATGTCAAGAAAACACAATTTTTTGATGATCAAAACTACCCAAATTTAGACACCTCCTTTTCTGAAAAAGTGGACAGGTCCGGACCTGTTGAAAAAAATTAAATTTTGGCCAATTTTATTTCTTCATAATTTCGATGCCCGAGCTTTAGAAATAGCTTACAGGTTAACATGTCAAGAAAACACAATTTTTTGATGATCAAAACTACCCAAATTTAGACACCTCCTTTTCTGAAAAAGTGGACAGGTCCGGACCTGTTGAAAAAAATTAAATTTTGGCCAATTTTATTTCTTCATAATTTCGATGCCCGAGCTTTAGAAATAGCTTACAGGTTAACATGTCAAGAAAACACAATTTTTTGATGATCAAAACTACCCAAATTTAGACACCTCCTTTTCTGAAAAAGTGGACAGGTCCGGACCTGTTGAAAAAAATTAAATTTTGGCCAATTTTATTTCTTCATAA
This sequence comes from Acipenser ruthenus, assembly GCF_902713425.1. Classification (NCBI taxonomy): domain Eukaryota; kingdom Metazoa; phylum Chordata; class Actinopteri; order Acipenseriformes; family Acipenseridae; genus Acipenser; species Acipenser ruthenus. The sequence goes on along the minus strand of NW_026708174.1, from coordinate 82,506 downwards.
TTTCGATGCCCGAGCTTTAGAAATAGCTTACAGGTTAACATGTCAAGAAAACACAATTTTTTGATGATCAAAACTACCCAAATTTAGACACCTCCTTTTCTGAAAAAGTGGACAGGTCCGGACCTGTTGAAAAAAATTAAATTTTGGCCAATTTTATTTCTTCATAATTTCGATGCCCGAGCTTTAGAAATAGCTTACAGGTTAACATGTCAAGAAAACACAATTTTTTGATGATCAAAACTACCCAAATTTAGACACCTCCTTTTCTGAAAAAGTGGACAGGTCCGGACCTGTTGAAAAAAATAAATTTTGGCCAATTTTATTTCTTCATAATTTCGATGCCCGAGCTTTAGAAATAGCTTACAGGTTAACATGTCAAGAAAACACAATTTTTTGATGATCAAAACTACCCAAATTTAGACACCTACTTTTCTGAAAAAGTGGACAGGTCCGGACCTGTTGAAAAAAATAAAATTTTGGCCAATTTTATTTCTTCATAATTTCGATGCCCGAGCTTTAGAAATAGCTTACAGGTTAACATGTCAAGAAAACACAATTTTTTGATGATCAAAACTACCCAAATTTAGACACCTCCTTTTCTGAAAAAGTGGACAGGTCCGGACCTGTTGAAAAAAATAAATTTTGGCCAATTTTATTTCTTCATAATTTCGATGCCCGAGCTTTAGAAATAGCTTACAGGTTAACATGTCAAGAAAACACAATTTTTTGATGATCAAAACTACCCAAATTTAGACACCTACTTTTCTGAAAAAGTGGACAGGTCCGGACCTGTTGAAAAAAATAAAATTTTGGCCAATTTTATTTCTTCATAATTTCGATGCCCGAGCTTTAGAAATAGCTTACAGGTTAACATGTCAAGAAAACACAATTTTTTGATGATCAAAACTACCCAAATTTAGACACCTCCTTTTCTGAAAAAGTGGACAGGTCCGGACCTGTTGAAAAAAATTAAATTTTGGCCAATTTTATTTCTTCATAATTTCGATGCCCGAGCTTTAGAAATAGCTTACAGGTTAACATGTCAAGAAAACACAATTTTTTGATGATCAAAACTACCCAAATTTAGACACCTCCTTTTCTGAAAAAGTGGACAGGTCCGGACCTGTTGAAAAAAATTAAATTTTGGCCAATTTTATTTCTTCATAATTTCGATGCCCGAGCTTTAGAAATAGCTTACAGGTTAACATGTCAAGAAAACACAATTTTTTGATGATCAAAACTACCCAAATTTAGACACCTCCTTTTCTGAAAAAGTGGACAGGTCCGGACCTGTTGAAAAAAATAAATTTTGGCCAATTTTATTTCTTCATAATTTCGATGCCCGAGCTTTAGAAATAGCTTACAGGTTAACATGTCAAGAAAACACAATTTTTTGATGATCAAAACTACCCAAATTTAGACACCTACTTTTCTGAAAAAGTGGACAGGTCCGGACCTGTTGAAAAAAATAAAATTTTGGCCAATTTTATTTCTTCATAATTTCGATGCCCGAGCTTTAGAAATAGCTTACAGGTTAACATGTCAAGAAAACACAATTTTTTGATGATCAAAACTACCCAAATTTAGACACCTCCTTTTCTGAAAAAGTGGACAGGTCCGGACCTGTTGAAAAAAATTAAATTTTGGCCAATTTTATTTCTTCATAATTTCGATGCCCGAGCTTTAGAAATAGCTTACAGGTTAACATGTCAAGAAAACACAATTTTTTGATGATCAAAACTACCCAAATTTAGACACCTCCTTTTCTGAAAAAGTGGACAGGTCCGGACCTTTTGAAAAAAATAAATTTTGGCCAATTTTATTTCTTCATAATTTCGATGCCCGAGCTTTAGAAATAGCTTACAGGTTAACATGTCAAGAAAACACAATTTTTTGATGATCAAAACTACCCAAATTTAGACACCTACTTTTCTGAAAAAGTGGACAGGTCCGGACCTGTTGAAAAAAATAAATTTTGGCCAATTTTATTTCTTCATAATTTCGATGCCCGAGCTTTAGAAATAGCTTACAGGTTAACATGTCAAGAAAACACAATTTTTTGATGATCAAAACTACCCAAATTTAGACACCTACTTTTCTGAAAAAGTGGACAGGTCCGGACCTGTTGAAAAAAATAAAATTTTGGCCAATTTTATTTCTTCATAATTTCGATGCCCGAGCTTTAGAAATAGCTTACAGGTTAACATGTCAAGAAAACACAATTTTTTGATGATCAAAACTACCCAAATTTAGACACCTACTTTTCTGAAAAAGTGGACAGGTCCGGACCTGTTGAAAAAAATAAATTTTGGCCAATTTTATTTCTTCATAATTTCGATGCCCGAGCTTTAGAAATAGCTTACAGGTTAACATGTCAAGAAAACACAATTTTTTGATGATCAAAACTACCCAAATTTAGACACCTACTTTTCTGAAAAAGTGGACAGGTCCGGACCTGTTGAAAAAAATAAAATTTTGGCCAATTTTATTTCTTCATAATTTCGATGCCCGAGCTTTAGAAATAGCTTACAGGTTAACATGTCAAGAAAACACAATTTTTTGATGATCAAAACTACCCAAATTTAGACACCTCCTTTTCTGAAAAAGTGGACAGGTCCGGACCTGTTGAAAAAAAATAAATTTTGGCCAATTTTATTTCTTCATAATTTCGATGCCCGAGCTTTAGAAATAGCTTACAGGTTAACATGTCAAGAAAACACAATTTTTTGATGATCAAAACTACCCAAATTTAGACACCTCCTTTTCTGAAAAAGTGGACAGGTCCGGACCTGTTGAAAAAAAATAAATTTTGGCCAATTTTATTTCTTCATAATTTCGATGCCCGAGCTTTAGAAATAGCTTACAGGTTAACATGTCAAGAAAACACAATTTTTTGATGATCAAAACTACCCAAATTTAGACACCTCCTTTTCTGAAAAAGTGGACAGGTCCGGACCTTTTGAAAAAAATAAATTTTGGCCAATTTTATTTCTTCATAATTTCGATGCCCGAGCTTTAGAAATAGCTTACAGGTTAACATGTCAAGAAAACACAATTTTTTGATGATCAAAACTACCCAAATTTAGACACCTACTTTTCTGAAAAAGTGGACAGGTCCGGACCTGTTGAAAAAAATAAATTTTGGCCAATTTTATTTCTTCATAATTTCGATGCCCGAGCTTTAGAAATAGCTTACAGGTTAACATGTCAAGAAAACACAATTTTTTGATGATCAAAACTACCCAAATTTAGACACCTACTTTTCTGAAAAAGTGGACAGGTCCGGACCTGTTGAAAAAAATAAAATTTTGGCCAATTTTATTTCTTCATAATTTCGATGCCCGAGCTTTAGAAATAGCTTACAGGTTAACATGTCAAGAAAACACAATTTTTTGATGATCAAAACTACCCAAATTTAGACACCTACTTTTCTGAAAAAGTGGACAGGTCCGGACCTGTTGAAAAAAATAAATTTTGGCCAATTTTATTTCTTCATAATTTCGATGCCCGAGCTTTAGAAATAGCTTACAGGTTAACATGTCAAGAAAACACAATTTTTTGATGATCAAAACTACCCAAATTTAGACACCTACTTTTCTGAAAAAGTGGACAGGTCCGGACCTGTTGAAAAAAATAAAATTTTGGCCAATTTTATTTCTTCATAATTTCGATGCCCGAGCTTTAGAAATAGCTTACAGGTTAACATGTCAAGAAAACACAATTTTTTGATGATCAAAACTACCCAAATTTAGACACCTCCTTTTCTGAAAAAGTGGACAGGTCCGGACCTGTTGAAAAAAAATAAATTTTGGCCAATTTTATTTCTTCATAATTTCGATGCCCGAGCTTTAGAAATAGCTTACAGGTTAACATGTCAAGAAAACACAATTTTTTGATGATCAAAACTACCCAAATTTAGACACCTCCTTTTCTGAAAAAGTGGACAGGTCCGGACCTGTTGAAAAAAAATAAATTTTGGCCAATTTTATTTCTTCATAATTTCGATGCCCGAGCTTTAGAAATAGCTTACAGGTTAACATGTCAAGAAAACACAATTTTTTGATGATCAAAACTACCCAAATTTAGACACCTCCTTTTCTGAAAAAGTGGACAGATCCGGACCTTTTGAAAAAAATAAATTTTGGCCAATTTTATTTCTTCATAATTTCGATGCCCGAGCTTTAGAAATAGCTTACAGGTTAACATGTCAAGAAAACACAATTTTTTGATGATCAAAACTACCCAAATTTAGACACCTACTTTTCTGAAAAAGTGGACAGGTCCGGACCTGTTGAAAAAAATAAAATTTTGGCCAATTTTATTTCTTCATAATTTCGATGCCCGAGCTTTAGAAATAGCTTACAGGTTAACATGTCAAGAAAACACAATTTTTTGATGATCAAAACTACCCAAATTTAGACACCTCCTTTTCTGAAAAAGTGGACAGGTCCGGACCTGTTGAAAAAAAATAAATTTTGGCCAATTTTATTTCTTCATAATTTCGATGCCCGAGCTTTAGAAATAGCTTACAGGTTAACATGTCAAGAAAACACAATTTTTTGATGATCAAAACTACCCAAATTTAGACACCTCCTTTTCTGAAAAAGTGGACAGGTCCGGACCTGTTGAAAAAAAATAAATTTTGGCCAATTTTATTTCTTCATAATTTCGATGCCCGAGCTTTAGAAATAGCTTACAGGTTAACATGTCAAGAAAACACAATTTTTTGATGATCAAAACTACCCAAATTTAGACACCTCCTTTTCTGAAAAAGTGGACAGGTCCGGACCTTTTGAAAAAAATAAATTTTGGCCAATTTTATTTCTTCATAATTTCGATGCCCGAGCTTTAGAAATAGCTTACAGGTTAACATGTCAAGAAAACACAATTTTTTGATGATCAAAACTACCCAAATTTAGACACCTACTTTTCTGAAAAAGTGGACAGGTCCGGACCTGTTGAAAAAAATAAATTTTGGCCAATTTTATTTCTTCATAATTTCGATGCCCGAGCTTTAGAAATAGCTTACAGGTTAACATGTCAAGAAAACACAATTTTTTGATGATCAAAACTACCCAAATTTAGACACCTACTTTTCTGAAAAAGTGGACAGGTCCGGACCTGTTGAAAAAAATAAAATTTTGGCCAATTTTATTTCTTCATAATTTCGATGCCCGAGCTTTAGAAATAGCTTACAGGTTAACATGTCAAGAAAACACAATTTTTTGATGATCAAAACTACCCAAATTTAGACACCTACTTTTCTGAAAAAGTGGACAGGTCCGGACCTGTTGAAAAAAATAAATTTTGGCCAATTTTATTTCTTCATAATTTCGATGCCCGAGCTTTAGAAATAGCTTACAGGTTAACATGTCAAGAAAACACAATTTTTTGATGATCAAAACTACCCAAATTTAGACACCTACTTTTCTGAAAAAGTGGACAGGTCCGGACCTGTTGAAAAAAATAAAATTTTGGCCAATTTTATTTCTTCATAATTTCGATGCCCGAGCTTTAGAAATAGCTTACAGGTTAACATGTCAAGAAAACACAATTTTTTGATGATCAAAACTACCCAAATTTAGACACCTCCTTTTCTGAAAAAGTGGACAGGTCCGGACCTGTTGAAAAAAAATAAATTTTGGCCAATTTTATTTCTTCATAATTTCGATGCCCGAGCTTTAGAAATAGCTTACAGGTTAACATGTCAAGAAAACACAATTTTTTGATGATCAAAACTACCCAAATTTAGACACCTCCTTTTCTGAAAAAGTGGACAGGTCCGGACCTGTTGAAAAAAAATAAATTTTGGCCAATTTTATTTCTTCATAATTTCGATGCCCGAGCTTTAGAAATAGCTTACAGGTTAACATGTCAAGAAAACACAATTTTTTGATGATCAAAACTACCCAAATTTAGACACCTCCTTTTCTGAAAAAGTGGACAGATCCGGACCTTTTGAAAAAAATAAATTTTGGCCAATTTTATTTCTTCATAATTTCGATGCCCGAGCTTTAGAAATAGCTTACAGGTTAACATGTCAAGAAAACACAATTTTTTGATGATCAAAACTACCCAAATTTAGACACCTCCTTTTCTGAAAAAGTGGACAGGTCCGGACCTTTTGAAAAAAATTAATTTTGGCCAATTTTATTTCTTCATAATTTCGATGCCCGAGCTTTAGAAATAGCTTACAGGTTAACATGTCAAGAAAACACAATTTTTTGATGATCAAAACTACCCAAATTTAGACACCTCCTTTTCTGAAAAAGTGGACAGGTCCGGACCTGTTGAAAAAAATTAAATTTTGGCCAATTTTATTTCTTCATAATTTCGATGCCCGAGCTTTAGAAATAGCTTACAGGTTAACATGTCAAGAAAACACAATTTTTTGATGATCAAAACTACCCAAATTTAGACACCTCCTTTTCTGAAAAAGTGGACAGGTCCGGACCTGTTGAAAAAAAATAAATTTTGGCCAATTTTATTTCTTCATAATTTCGATGCCCGAGCTTTAGAAATAGCTTACAGGTTAACATGTCAAGAAAACACAATTTTTTGATGATCAAAACTACCCAAATTTAGACACCTCCTTTTCTGAAAAAGTGGACAGGTCCGGACCTTTTGAAAAAAATAAATTTTGGCCAATTTTATTTCTTCATAATTTCGATGCCCGAGCTTTAGAAATAGCTTACAGGTTAACATGTCAAGAAAACACAATTTTTTGATGATCAAAACTACCCAAATTTAGACACCTACTTTTCTGAAAAAGTGGACAGGTCCGGACCTGTTGAAAAAAATAAATTTTGGCCAATTTTATTTCTTCATAATTTCGATGCCCGAGCTTTAGAAATAGCTTACAGGTTAACATGTCAAGAAAACACAATTTTTTGATGATCAAAACTACCCAAATTTAGACACCTACTTTTCTGAAAAAGTGGACAGGTCCGGACCTGTTGAAAAAAATAAAATTTTGGCCAATTTTATTTCTTCATAATTTCGATGCCCGAGCTTTAGAAATAGCTTACAGGTTAACATGTCAAGAAAACACAATTTTTTGATGATCAAAACTACCCAAATTTAGACACCTACTTTTCTGAAAAAGTGGACAGGTCCGGACCTGTTGAAAAAAATAAATTTTGGCCAATTTTATTTCTTCATAATTTCGATGCCCGAGCTTTAGAAATAGCTTACAGGTTAACATGTCAAGAAAACACAATTTTTTGATGATCAAAACTACCCAAATTTAGACACCTACTTTTCTGAAAAAGTGGACAGGTCCGGACCTGTTGAAAAAAATAAAATTTTGGCCAATTTTATTTCTTCATAATTTCGATGCCCGAGCTTTAGAAATAGCTTACAGGTTAACATGTCAAGAAAACACAATTTTTTGATGATCAAAACTACCCAAATTTAGACACCTCCTTTTCTGAAAAAGTGGACAGGTCCGGACCTGTTGAAAAAAAATAAATTTTGGCCAATTTTATTTCTTCATAATTTCGATGCCCGAGCTTTAGAAATAGCTTACAGGTTAACATGTCAAGAAAACACAATTTTTTGATGATCAAAACTACCCAAATTTAGACACCTCCTTTTCTGAAAAAGTGGACAGGTCCGGACCTGTTGAAAAAAATTAAATTTTGGCCAATTTTATTTCTTCATAATTTCGATGCCCGAGCTTTAGAAATAGCTTACAGGTTAACATGTCAAGAAAACACAATTTTTTGATGATCAAAACTACCCAAATTTAGACACCTCCTTTTCTGAAAAAGTGGACAGGTCCGGACCTGTTGAAAAAAATTAAATTTTGGCCAATTTTATTTCTTCATAATTTCGATGCCCGAGCTTTAGAAATAGCTTACAGGTTAACATGTCAAGAAAACACAATTTTTTGATGATCAAAACTACCCAAATTTAGACACCTACTTTTCTGAAAAAGTGGACAGGTCCGGACCTGTTGAAAAAAAATTAAATTTTGGCCAATTTTATTTCTTCATAATTTCGATGCCCGAGCTTTAGAAATAGCTTACAGGTTATGTCAAGAAAACACAATTTTTTGATGATCAAAACTACCCAAATTTAGACACCTCCTTTTCTGAAAAAGTGGACAGGTCCGGACCTGTTGAAAAAAAAAAAATTTTGGCCAATTTTATTTCTTCATAATTTTGATGCCCGAGCTTTAGAAATAGCTTACAGGTTAACATGTCAAGAAAACACAATTTTTTGATGATCAAAACTACCCAAATTTAGACACCTCCTTTTCTGAAAAAGTGGACAGGTCCGGACCTGTTGAAAAAAAATAAATTTTGGCCAATTTTATTTCTTCATAATTTCGATGCCCGAGCTTTAGAAATAGCTTACAGGTTAACATGTCAAGAAAACACAATTTTTTGATGATCAAAACTACCCAAATTTAGACACCTCCTTTTCTGAAAAAGTGGACAGGTCCGGACCTGTTGAAAAAAAATAAATTTTGGCCAATTTTATTTCTTCATAATTTCGATGCCCGAGCTTTAGAAATAGCTTACAGGTTAACATGTCAAGAAAACACAATTTTTTGATGATCAAAACTACCCAAATTTAGACACCTCCTTTTCTGAAAAAGTGGACAGATCCGGACCTTTTGAAAAAAATAAATTTTGGCCAATTTTATTTCTTCATAATTTCGATGCCCGAGCTTTAGAAATAGCTTACAGGTTAACATGTCAAGAAAACACAATTTTTTGATGATCAAAACTACCCAAATTTAGACACCTACTTTTCTGAAAAAGTGGACAGGTCCGGACCTGTTGAAAAAAATTAAATTTTGGCCAATTTTATTTCTTCATAATTTCGATGCCCGAGCTTTAGAAATAGCTTACAGGTTAACATGTCAAGAAAACACAATTTTTTGATGATCAAAACTACCCAAATTTAGACACCTCCTTTTCTGAAAAAGTGGACAGGTCCGGACCTGTTGAAAAAAAATAAATTTTGGCCAATTTTATTTCTTCATAATTTCGATGCCCGAGCTTTAGAAATAGCTTACAGGTTAACATGTCAAGAAAACACAATTTTTTGATGATCAAAACTACCCAAATTTAGACACCTCCTTTTCTGAAAAAGTGGACAGGTCCGGACCTGTTGAAAAAAATTAAATTTTGGCCAATTTTATTTCTTCATAATTTCGATGCCCGAGCTTTAGAAATAGCTTACAGGTTAACATGTCAAGAAAACACAATTTTTTGATGATCAAAACTACCCAAATTTAGACACCTCCTTTTCTGAAAAAGTGGACAGGTCCGGACCTGTTGAAAAAAATTAAATTTTGGCCAATTTTATTTCTTCATAATTTCGATGCCCGAGCTTTAGAAATAGCTTACAGGTTAACATGTCAAGAAAACACAATTTTTTGATGATCAAAACTACCCAAATTTAGACACCTCCTTTTCTGAAAAAGTGGACAGGTCCGGACCTGTTGAAAAAAAATAAATTTTGGCCAATTTTATTTCTTCATAATTTCGATGCCCGAGCTTTAGAAATAGCTTACAGGTTAACATGTCAAGAAAACACAATTTTTTGATGATCAAAACTACCCAAATTTAGACACCTCCTTTTCTGAAAAAGTGGACAGGTCCGGACCTGTTGAAAAAAAATAAATTTTGGCCAATTTTATTTCTTCATAATTTCGATGCCCGAGCTTTAGAAATAGCTTACAGGTTAACATGTCAAGAAAACACAATTTTTTGATGATCAAAACTACCCAAATTTAGACACCTCCTTTTCTGAAAAAGTGGACAGATCCGGACCTTTTGAAAAAAATAAATTTTGGCCAATTTTATTTCTTCATAATTTCGATGCCCGAGCTTTAGAAATAGCTTACAGGTTAACATGTCAAGAAAACACAATTTTTTGATGATCAAAACTACCCAAATTTAGACACCTACTTTTCTGAAAAAGTGGACAGGTCCGGACCTGTTGAAAAAAATTAAATTTTGGCCAATTTTATTTCTTCATAATTTCGATGCCCGAGCTTTAGAAATAGCTTACAGGTTAACATGTCAAGAAAACACAATTTTTTGATGATCAAAACTACCCAAATTTAGACACCTCCTTTTCTGAAAAAGTGGACAGGTCCGGACCTGTTGAAAAAAAATAAATTTTGGCCAATTTTATTTCTTCATAATTTCGATGCCCGAGCTTTAGAAATAGCTTACAGGTTAACATGTCAAGAAAACACAATTTTTTGATGATCAAAACTACCCAAATTTAGACACCTCCTTTTCTGAAAAAGTGGACAGGTCCGGACCTGTTGAAAAAAATTAAATTTTGGCCAATTTTATTTCTTCATAATTTCGATGCCCGAGCTTTAGAAATAGCTTACAGGTTAACATGTCAAGAAAACACAATTTTTTGATGATCAAAACTACCCAAATTTAGACACCTCCTTTTCTGAAAAAGTGGACAGGTCCGGACCTGTTGAAAAAAATTAAATTTTGGCCAATTTTATTTCTTCATAATTTCGATGCCCGAGCTTTAGAAATAGCTTACAGGTTAACATGTCAAGAAAACACAATTTTTTGATGATCAAAACTACCCAAATTTAGACACCTACTTTTCTGAAAAAGTGGACAGGTCCGGACCTGTTGAAAAAAAATTAAATTTTGGCCAATTTTATTTCTTCATAATTTCGATGCCCGAGCTTTAGAAATAGCTTACAGGTTATGTCAAGAAAACACAATTTTTTGATGATCAAAACTACCCAAATTTAGACACCTCCTTTTCTGAAAAAGTGGACAGGTCCGGACCTGTTGAAAAAAAAAAAATTTTGGCCAATTTTATTTCTTCATAATTTTGATGCCCGAGCTTTAGAAATAGCTTACAGGTTAACATGTCAAGAAAACACAATTTTTTGATGATCAAAACTACCCAAATTTAGACACCTCCTTTTCTGAAAAAGTGGACAGGTCCGGACCTGTTGAAAAAAAATAAATTTTGGCCAATTTTATTTCTTCATAATTTCGATGCCCGAGCTTTAGAAATAGCTTACAGGTTAACATGTCAAGAAAACACAATTTTTTGATGATCAAAACTACCCAAATTTAGACACCTCCTTTTCTGAAAAAGTGGACAGGTCCGGACCTGTTGAAAAAAAATAAATTTTGGCCAATTTTATTTCTTCATAATTTCGATGCCCGAGCTTTAGAAATAGCTTACAGGTTAACATGTCAAGAAAACACAATTTTTTGATGATCAAAACTACCCAAATTTAGACACCTCCTTTTCTGAAAAAGTGGACAGATCCGGACCTTTTGAAAAAAATAAATTTTGGCCAATTTTATTTCTTCATAATTTCGATGCCCGAGCTTTAGAAATAGCTTACAGGTTAACATGTCAAGAAAACACAATTTTTTGATGATCAAAACTACCCAAATTTAGACACCTCCTTTTCTGAAAAAGTGGACAGGTCCGGACCTTTTGAAAAAAATAAATTTTGGCCAATTTTATTTCTTCATAATTTCGATGCCCGAGCTTTAGAAATAGCTTACAGGTTAACATGTCAGAAAACACAATTTTTTGATGATCAAAACTACCCAAATTTAGACACCTACTTTTCTGAAAAAGTGGACAGGTCCGGACCTGTTGAAAAAAAATGAATTTTGGCCAATTTTATTTCTTCATAATTTCGATGCCCGAGCTTTAGAAATAGCTTACAGGTTAACATGTCAAGAAAACACAATTTTTTGATGATCAAAACTACCCAAATTTAGACACCTACTTTTCTGAAAAAGTGGACAGGTCCGGACCTTTTGAAAAAAATAAATTTTGGCCAATTTTATTTCTTCATAATTTCGATGCCCGAGCTTTAGAAATAGCTTACAGGTTAACATGTCAAGAAAACACAATTTTTTGATGATCAAAACTACCCAAATTTAGACACCTACTTTTCTGAAAAAGTGGACAGGTCCGGACCTGTTGAAAAAAAATAAATTTTGGCCAATTTTATTTCTTCATAATTTCGATGCCCGAGCTTTAGAAATAGCTTACAGGTTAACATGTCAAGAAAACACAATTTTTTGATGATCAAAACTACCCAAATTTAGACACCTCCTTTTCTGAAAAAGTGGACAGGTCCGGACCTGTTGAAAAAAAATAAATTTTGGCCAATTTTATTTCTTCATAATTTCGATGCCCGAGCTTTAGAAATAGCTTACAGGTTAACATGTCAAGAAAACACAATTTTTTGATGATCAAAACTACCCAAATTTAGACACCTACTTTTCTGAAAAAGTGGACAGGTCCGGACCTGTTGAAAAAAATTAAATTTTGGCCAATTTTATTTCTTCATAATTTCGATGCCCGAGCTTTAGAAATAGCTTACAGGTTAACATGTCAAGAAAACACAATTTTTTGATGATCAAAACTACCCAAATTTAGACACCTCCTTTTCTGAAAAAGTGGACAGGTCCGGACCTGTTGAAAAAAAATAAATTTTGGCCAATTTTATTTCTTCATAATTTCGATGCCCGAGCTTTAGAAATAGCTTACAGGTTAACATGTCAAGAAAACACAATTTTTTGATGATCAAAACTACCCAAATTTAGACACCTACTTTTCTGAAAAAGTGGACAGGTCCGGACCTGTTGAAAAAAATTAAATTTTGGCCAATTTTATTTCTTCATAATTTCGATGCCCGAGCTTTAGAAATAGCTTACAGGTTAACATGTCAAGAAAACACAATTTTTTGATGATCAAAACTACCCAAATTTAGACACCTCCTTTTCTGAAAAAGTGGACAGGTCCGGACCTGTTGAAAAAAATTAAATTTTGGCCAATTTTATTTCTTCATAATTTCGATGCCCGAGCTTTAGAAATAGCTTACAGGTTAACATGTCAAGAAAACACAATTTTTTGATGATCAAAACTACCCAAATTTAGACACCTCCTTTTCTGAAAAAGTGGACAGGTCCGGACCTGTTGAAAAAAATTAAATTTTGGCCAATTTTATTTCTTCATAATTTCGATGCCCGAGCTTTAGAAATAGCTTACAGGTTAACATGTCAAGAAAACACAATTTTTTGATGATCAAAACTACCCAAATTTAGACAACTACTTTTCTGAAAAAGTGGACAGGTCCGGACCTGTTGAAAAAAAATTAAATTTTGGCCAATTTTATTTCTTCATAATTTCGATGCCCGAGCTTTAGAAATAGCTTACAGGTTATGTCAAGAAAACACCATTTTTTGATGATCAAAACTACCCAAATTTAGACACCTCCTTTTCTGAAAAAGTGGACAGGTCCGGACCTTTTGAAAAAAATAAATTTTGGCCAATTTTATTTCTTCATAATTTCGATGCCCGAGCTTTAGAAATAGCTTACAGGTTAACATGTCAAGAAAACACCATTTTTTGATGATCAAAACTACCCAAATTTAGACACCTACTTTTCTGAAAAAGTGGACAGGTCCGGACCTGTTGAAAAAAATAAAATTTTGGCCAATTTTATTTCTTCATAATTTCGATGCCCGAGCTTTAGAAATAGCTTACAGGTTAACATGTCAAGAAAACACAATTTTTTGATGATCAAAACTACCCAAATTTAGACACCTCCTTTTCTGAAAAAGTGGACAGGTCCGGACCTTTTGAAAAAAATAAATTTTGGCCAATTTTATTTCTTCATAATTTCGATGCCCGAGCTTTAGAAATAGCTTACAGGTTAACATGTCAAGAAAACACCATTTTTTGATGATCAAAACTACCCAAATTTAGACACCTACTTTTCTGAAAAAGTGGACAGGTCCGGACCTGTTGAAAAAAATAAAATTTTGGCCAATTTTATTTCTTCATAATTTCGATGCCCGAGCTTTAGAAATAGCTTACAGGTTAACATGTCAAGAAAACACAATTTTTTGATGATCAAAACTACCCAAATTTAGACACCTCCTTTTCTGAAAAAGTGGACAGGTCCGGACCTGTTGAAAAAAATAAATTTTGGCCAATTTTATTTCTTCATAATTTCGATGCCCGAGCTTTAGAAATAGCTTACAGGTTAACATGTCAAGAAAACACAATTTTTTGATGATCAAAACTACCCAAATTTAGACACCTCCTTTTCTGAAAAAGTGGACAGGTCCCGACCTGTTGAAAAAAATTAAATTTTGGCCAATTTTATTTCTTCATAATTTCGATACCCGAGCTTTAGAAATAGCTTACAGGTTAACATGTCAAGAAAACACAATTTTTTGATGATCAAAACTACCCAAATTTAGACACCTCCTTTTCTGAAAAAGTGGACAGGTCCGGACCTGTTGAAAAAAATAAAATTTTGGCCAATTTTATTTCTTCATAATTTCGATGCCCGAGCTTTACAAATAGCTTACAGGTTAACATGTCAAGAAAACACAATTTTTTGATGATCAAAACTACCCAAATTTAGACACCTCCTTTCTGAAAAAGTGGACAGGTCCGGACCTGTTGAAAAAAATTAAATTTTGGCCAATTTTATTTCTTCATAATTTCGATGCCCGAGCTTTAGAAATAGCTTACAGGTTAACATGTCAAGAAAACACAATTTTTTGATGATCAAAACTACCCAAATTTAGACACCTACTTTTCTGAAAAAGTGGACAGGTCCGGACCTGTTGAAAAAAATAAAATTTTGGCCAATTTTATTTCTTCATAATTTCGATGCCCGAGCTTTAGAAATAGCTTACAGGTTAACATGTCAAGAAAACACAATTTTTTGATGATCAAAACTACCCAAATTTAGACACCTACTTTTCTGAAAAAGTGGACAGGTCCGGACCTGTTGAAAAAAATAAAATTTTGGCCAATTTTATTTCTTCATAATTTCGATGCCCGAGCTTTAGAAATAGCTTACAGGTTAACATGTCAAGAAAACACAATTTTTTGATGATCAAAACTACCCAAATTTAGACACCTCCTTTTCTGAAAAAGTGGACAGGTCCGGACCTGTTGAAAAAAAATAAATTTTGGCCAATTTTATTTCTTCATAATTTCGATGCCCGAGCTTTAGAAATAGCTTACAGGTTAACATGTCAAGAAAACACAATTTTTTGATGATCAAAACTACCCAAATTTAGACACCTACTTTTCTGAAAAAGTGGACAGGTCCGGACCTGTTGAAAAAAATAAAATTTTGGCCAATTTTATTTCTTCATAATTTCGATGCCCGAGCTTTAGAAATAGCTTACAGGTTAACATGTCAAGAAAACACAATTTTTTGATGATCAAAACTACCCAAATTTAGACACCTCCTTTTCTGAAAAAGTGGACAGGTCCGGACCTTTTGAAAAAAATAAATTTTGGCCAATTTTATTTCTTCATAATTTCGATGCCCGAGCTTTAGAAATAGCTTACAGGTTAACATGTCAAGAAAACACAATTTTTTGATGATCAAAACTACCCAAATTTAGACACCTCCTTTTCTGAAAAAGTGGACAGGTCCGGACCTGTTGAAAAAAAATAAATTTTGGCCAATTTTATTTCTTCATAATTTCGATGCCCGAGCTTTAGAAATAGCTTACAGGTTAACATGTCAAGAAAACACAATTTTTTGATGATCAAAACTACCCAAATTTAGACACCTCCTTTTCTGAAAAAGTGGACAGGTCCGGACCTTTTGAAAAAAAATAAATTTTGGCCAATTTTATTTCTTCATAATTTCGATGCCCGAGCTTTAGAAATAGCTTACAGGTTAACATGTCAAGAAAACACAATTTTTTGATGATCAAAACTACCCAAATTTAGACACCTCCTTTTCTGAAAAAGTGGACAGGTCCGGACCTGTTGAAAAAAAATAAATTTTGGCCAATTTTATTTCTTCATAATTTCGATGCCCGAGCTTTAGAAATAGCTTACAGGTTAACATGTCAAGAAAACACAATTTTTTGATGATCAAAACTACCCAAATTTAGACACCTACTTTTCTGAAAAAGTGGACAGGTCCGGACCTGTTGAAAAAAATTAAATTTTGGCCAATTTTATTTCTTCATAATTTCGATGCCCGAGCTTTAGAAATAGCTTACAGGTTAACATGTCAAGAAAACACAATTTTTTGATGATCAAAACTACCCAAATTTAGACACCTACTTTTCTGAAAAAGTGGACAGGTCCGGACCTGTTGAAAAAAATTAAATTTTGGCCAATTTTATTTCTTCATAATTTCGATGCCCGAGCTTTAGAAATAGCTTACAGGTTAACATGTCAAGAAAACACAATTTTTTGATGATCAAAACTACCCAAATTTAGACACCTCCTTTTCTGAAAAAGTGGACAGGTCCGGACCTGTTGAAAAAAATAAAATTTTGGCCAATTTTATTTCTTCATAATTTCGATGCCCGAGCTTTACAAATAGCTTACAGGTTAACATGTCAAGAAAACACAATTTTTTGATGATCAAAACTACCCAAATTTAGACACCTCCTTTCTGAAAAAGTGGACAGGTCCGGACCTGTTGAAAAAAATTAAATTTTGGCCAATTTTATTTCTTCATAATTTCGATGCCCGAGCTTTAGAAATAGCTTACAGGTTAACATGTCAAGAAAACACCATTTTTTGATGATCAAAACTACCCAAATTTAGACACCTGCTTTTCTGAAAAAGTGGACAGGTCCGGACCTGTTGAAAAAAAATAAATTTTGGCCAATTTTATTTCTTCATAATTTCGATGCCCGAGCTTTAGAAATAGCTTACAGGTTAACATGTCAAGAAAACACAATTTTTTGATGATCAAAACTACCCAAATTTAGACACCTCCTTTTCTGAAAAAGTGGACAGGTCCGGACCTGTTGAAAAAAAATAAATTTTGGCCAATTTTATTTCTTCATAATTTCGATGCCCGAGCTTTAGAAATAGCTTACAGGTTAACATGTCAAGAAAACACAATTTTTTGATGATCAAAACTACCCAAATTTAGACACCTACTTTTCTGAAAAAGTGGACAGGTCCGGACCTGTTGAAAAAAATAAAATTTTGGCCAATTTTATTTCTTCATAATTTCGATGCCCGAGCTTTAGAAATAGCTTACAGGTTAACATGTCAAGAAAACACAATTTTTTGATGATCAAAACTACCCAAATTTAGACACCTCCTTTTCTGAAAAAGTGGACAGGTCCGGACCTGTTGAAAAAAAATAAATTTTGGCCAATTTTATTTCTTCATAATTTCGATGCCCGAGCTTTAGAAATAGCTTACAGGTTAACATGTCAAGAAAACACAATTTTTTGATGATCAAAACTACCCAAATTTAGACACCTACTTTTCTGAAAAAGTGGACAGGTCCGGACCTGTTGAAAAAAATAAAATTTTGGCCAATTTTATTTCTTCATAATTTCGATGCCCGAGCTTTAGAAATAGCTTACAGGTTAACATGTCAAGAAAACACAATTTTTTGATTATCAAAACTACCCAAATTTAGACACCTCCTTTTCTGAAAAAGTGGACAGGTCCGGACCTTTTGAAAAAAATAAATTTTGGCCAATTTTATTTCTTCATAATTTCGATGCCCGAGCTTTAGAAATAGCTTACAGGTTAACATGTCAAGAAAACACAATTTTTTGATGATCAAAACTACCCAAATTTAGACACCTCCTTTTCTGAAAAAGTGGACAGGTCCGGACCTGTTGAAAAAAAATAAATTTTGGCCAATTTTATTTCTTCATAATTTCGATGCCCGAGCTTTAGAAATAGCTTACAGGTTAACATGTCAAGAAAACACAATTTTTTGATGATCAAAACTACCCAAATTTAGACACCTCCTTTTCTGAAAAAGTGGACAGGTCCGGACCTTTTGAAAAAAAATAAATTTTGGCCAATTTTATTTCTTCATAATTTCGATGCCCGAGCTTTAGAAATAGCTTACAGGTTAACATGTCAAGAAAACACAATTTTTTGATGATCAAAACTACCCAAATTTAGACACCTACTTTTCTGAAAAAGTGGACAGGTCCGGACCTGTTGAAAAAAAAAATTTTGGCCAATTTTATTTCTTCATAATTTCGATGCCCGAGCTTTAGAAATAGCTTACAGGTTAACATGTCAAGAAAACACAATTTTTTGATGATCATACCCAAATTTAGACACCTCCTTTTCTGAAAAAGTGGACAGGTCCGGACCTGTTGAAAAAAAATAAATTTTGGCCAATTTTATTTCTTCATAATTTCGATGCCCGAGCTTTAGAAATAGCTTACAGGTTAACATGTCAAGAAAACACAATTTTTTGATGATCAAAACTACCCAAATTTAGACACCTACTTTTCTGAAAAAGTGGACAGGTCCGGACCTGTTGAAAAAAATTAAATTTTGGCCAATTTTATTTCTTCATAATTTCGATGCCCGAGCTTTAGAAATAGCTTACAGGTTAACATGTCAAGAAAACACAATTTTTTGATGATCAAAACTACCCAAATTTAGACACCTCCTTTTCTGAAAAAGTGGACAGGTCCGGACCTGTTGAAAAAAATAAAATTTTGGCCAATTTTATTTCTTCATAATTTCGATGCCCGAGCTTTAGAAATAGCTTACAGGTTAACATGTCAAGAAAACACAATTTTTTGATGATCAAAACTACCCAAATTTAGACACCTACTTTTCTGAAAAAGTGGACAGGTCCGGACCTGTTGAAAAAAATAAAATTTTGGCCAATTTTATTTCTTCATAATTTCGATGCCCGAGCTTTAGAAATAGCTTACAGGTTAACATGTCAAGAAAACACAATTTTTTGATGATCAAAACTACCCAAATTTAGACACCTCCTTTTCTGAAAAAGTGGACAGGTCCGGACCTTTTGAAAAAAAATAAATTTTGGCCAATTTTATTTCTTCATAATTTCGATGCCCGAGCTTTAGAAATAGCTTACAGGTTAACATGTCAAGAAAACACAATTTTTTGATGATCAAAACTACCCAAATTTAGACACCTACTTTTCTGAAAAAGTGGACAGGTCCGGACCTGTTGAAAAAAAAAAAATTTTGGCCAATTTTATTTCTTCATAATTTCGATGCCCGAGCTTTAGAAATAGCTTACAGGTTAACATGTCAAGAAAACACAATTTTTTGATGATCATACCCAAATTTAGACACCTCCTTTTCTGAAAAAGTGGACAGGTCCGGACCTGTTGAAAAAAAATAAATTTTGGCCAATTTTATTTCTTCATAATTTCGATGCCCGAGCTTTAGAAATAGCTTACAGGTTAACATGTCAAGAAAACACAATTTTTTGATGATCAAAACTACCCAAATTTAGACACCTCCTTTTCTGAAAAAGTGGACAGGTCCGGACCTGTTGAAAAAAAATAAATTTTGGCCAATTTTATTTCTTCATAATTTCGATGCCCGAGCTTTAGAAATAGCTTACAGGTTAACATGTCAAGAAAACACAATTTTTTGATGATCAAAACTACCCAAATTTAGACACCTACTTTTCTGAAAAAGTGGACAGGTCCGGACCTGTTGAAAAAAATTAAATTTTGGCCAATTTTATTTCTTCATAATTTCGATGCCCGAGCTTTAGAAATAGCTTACAGGTTAACATGTCAAGAAAACACAATTTTTTGATGATCAAAACTACCCAAATTTAGACACCTACTTTTCTGAAAAAGTGGACAGGTCCGGACCTGTTGAAAAAAATTAAATTTTGGCCAATTTTATTTCTTCATAATTTCGATGCCCGAGCTTTAGAAATAGCTTACAGGTTAACATGTCAAGAAAACACAATTTTTTGATGATCAAAACTACCCAAATTTAGACACCTCCTTTTCTGAAAAAGTGGACAGGTCCGGACCTGTTGAAAAAAAATAAATTTTGGCCAATTTTATTTCTTCATAATTTCGATGCCCGAGCTTTAGAAATAGCTTACAGGTTAACATGTCAAGAAAACACAATTTTTTGATGATCAAAACTACCCAAATTTAGACACCTACTTTTCTGAAAAAGTGGACAGGTCCGGACCTGTTGAAAAAAATTAAATTTTGGCCAATTTTATTTCTTCATAATTTCGATGCCCGAGCTTTAGAAATAGCTTACAGGTTAACATGTCAAGAAAACACAATTTTTTGATGATCAAAACTACCCAAATTTAGACACCTCCTTTTCTGAAAAAGTGGACAGGTCCGGACCTGTTGAAAAAAATTAAATTTTGGCCAATTTTATTTCTTCATAATTTCGATGCCCGAGCTTTAGAAATAGCTTACAGGTTAACATGTCAAGAAAACACAATTTTTTGATGATCAAAACTACCCAAATTTAGACACCTACTTTTCTGAAAAAGTGGACAGGTCCGGACCTGTTGAAAAAAATTAAATTTTGGCCAATTTTATTTCTTCATAATTTCGATGCCCGAGCTTTAGAAATAGCTTACAGGTTAACATGTCAAGAAAACACAATTTTTTGATGATCAAAACTACCCAAATTTAGACACCTACTTTTCTGAAAAATTGGACAGGTCCGGACCTGTTGAAAAAAATTAAATTTTGGCCAATTTTATTTCTTCATAATTTCGATGCCCGAGCTTTAGAAATAGCTTACAGGTTAACATGTCAAGAAAACACAATTTTTTGATGATCAAAACTACCCAAATTTAGACACCTACTTTTCTGAAAAAGTGGACAGGTCCGGACCTGTTGAAAAAAAAAAAATTTTGGCCAATTTTATTTCTTCATAATTTCGATGCCCGAGCTTTAGAAATAGCTTACAGGTTAACATGTCAAGAAAACACAATTTTTTGATGATCATACCCAAATTTAGACACCTCCTTTTCTGAAAAAGTGGACAGGTCCGGACCTGTTGAAAAAAAATAAATTTTGGCCAATTTTATTTCTTCATAATTTCGATGCCCGAGCTTTAGAAATAGCTTACAGGTTAACATGTCAAGAAAACACAATTTTTTGATGATCAAAACTACCCAAATTTAGACACCTACTTTTCTGAAAAAGTGGACAGGTCCGGACCTGTTGAAAAAAATAAAATTTTGGCCAATTTTATTTCTTCATAATTTCGATGCCCGAGCTTTAGAAATAGCTTACAGGTTAACATGTCAAGAAAACACAATTTTTTGATGATCAAAACTACCCAAATTTAGACACCTCCTTTTCTGAAAAAGTGGACAGGTCCGGACCTGTTGAAAAAAATTAAATTTTGGCCAATTTTATTTCTTCATAATTTCGATGCCCGAGCTTTAGAAATAGCTTACAGGTTAACATGTCAAGAAAACACAATTTTTTGATGATCAAAACTACCCAAATTTAGACACCTACTTTTCTGAAAAAGTGGACAGGTCCGGACCTGTTGAAAAAAATTAAATTTTGGCCAATTTTATTTCTTCATAATTTCGATGCCCGAGCTTTAGAAATAGCTTACAGGTTAACATGTCAAGAAAACACAATTTTTTGATGATCAAAACTACCCAAATTTAGACACCTCCTTTTCTGAAAAAGTGGACAGGTCCGGACCTGTTGAAAAAAATTAAATTTTGGCCAATTTTATTTCTTCATAATTTCGATGCCCGAGCTTTAGAAATAGCTTACAGGTTAACATGTCAAGAAAACACAATTTTTTGATGATCAAAACTACCCAAATTTAGACACCTCCTTTTCTGAAAAAGTGGACAGGTCCGGACCTGTTGAAAAAAATTAAATTTTGGCCAATTTTATTTCTTCATAATTTCGATGCCCGAGCTTTAGAAATAGCTTACAGGTTAACATGTCAAGAAAACACAATTTTTTGATGTTCAAAACTACCCAAATTTAGACACCTCCTTTTCTGAAAAAGTGGACAGGTCCGGACCTGTTGAAAAAAAATAAATTTTGGCCAATTTTATTTCTTCATAATTTCGATGCCCGAGCTTTAGAAATAGCTTACAGGTTAACATGTCAAGAAAACACAATTTTGTGATGATCAAAACTACCCAAATTTAGACACCTCCTTTTCTGAAAAAGTGGACAGGTCCGGACCTGTTGAAAAAAAATAAATTTTGGCCAATTTTATTTCTTCATAATTTCGATGCCCGAGCTTTAGAAATAGCTTACAGGTTAACATGTCAAGAAAACACAATTTTTTGATGATCAAAACTACCCAAATTTAGACACCTCCTTTTCTGAAAAAGTGGACAGGTCCGGACCTGTTGAAAAAAATTAAATTTTGGCCAATTTTATTTCTTCATAATTTCGATGCCCGAGCTTTAGAAATAGCTTACAGGTTAACATGTCAAGAAAACACAATTTTTTGATGATCAAAACTACCCAAATTTAGACACCTACTTTTCTGAAAAAGTGGACAGGTCCGGACCTGTTGAAAAAAATAAAATTTTGGCCAATTTTATTTCTTCATAATTTCGATGCCCGAGCTTTAGAAATAGCTTACAGGTTAACATGTCAAGAAAACACAATTTTTTGATGATCAAAACTACCCAAATTTAGACACCTCCTTTTCTGAAAAAGTGGACAGGTCCGGACCTTTTGAAAAAAATAAATTTTGGCCAATTTTATTTCTTCATAATTTCGATGCCCGAGCTTTAGAAATAGCTTACTAACATGTCAAGAAAACACAATTTTTTGATGATCAAAACTACCCAAATTTAGACACCTCCTTTTCTGAAAAAGTGGACAGGTCCGGACCTTTTGAAAAAAATAAATTTTGGCCAATTTTATTTCTTCATAATTTCGATGCCCGAGCTTTAGAAATAGCTTACAGGTTAACATGTCAAGAAAACACAATTTTTTGATGATCAAAACTACCCAAATTTAGACACCTACTTTTCTGAAAAAGTGGACAGGTCCGGACCTGTTGAAAAAAATAAAATTTTGGCCAATTTTATTTCTTCATAATTTCGATGCCCGAGCTTTAGAAATAGCTTACAGGTTAACATGTCAAGAAAACACAATTTTTTGATGATCAAAACTACCCAAATTTAGACACCTCTTTTTCTGAAAAAGTGGACAGGTCCGGACCTGTTGAAAAAAAATAAATTTTGGCCAATTTTATTTCTTCATAATTTCGATGCCCGAGCTTTAGAAATAGCTTACAGGTTAACATGTCAAGAAAACACAATTTTTTGATGATCAAAACTACCCAAATTTAGACACCTCCTTTTCTGAAAAAGTGGACAGGTCCGGACCTGTTGAAAAAAAATAAATTTTGGCCAATTTTATTTCTTCATAATTTCGATGCCCGAGCTTTAGAAATAGCTTACAGGTTAACATGTCAAGAAAACACAATTTTTTGATGATCAAAACTACCCAAATTTAGACACCTCCTTTTCTGAAAAAGTGGACAGGTCCGGACCTGTTGAAAAAAATTAAATTTTGGCCAATTTTATTTCTTCATAATTTCGATGCCCGAGCTTTAGAAATAGCTTACAGGTTAACATGTCAAGAAAACACAATTTTTTGATGATCAAAACTACCCAAATTTAGACACCTCCTTTTCTGAAAAAGTGGACAGGTCCGGACCTTTTGAAAAAAATAAATTTTGGCCAATTTTATTTCTTCATAATTTCGATGCCCGAGCTTTAGAAATAGCTTACAGGTTAACATGTCAAGAAAACACAATTTTTTGATGATCAAAACTACCCAAATTTAGACACCTACTTTTCTGAAAAAGTGGACAGGTCCGGACCTGTTGAAAAAAATAAAATTTTGGCCAATTTTATTTCTTCATAATTTCGATGCCCGAGCTTTAGAAATAGCTTACAGGTTAACATGTCAAGAAAACACAATTTTTTGATGATCAAAACTACCCAAATTTAGACACCTCTTTTTCTGAAAAAGTGGACAGGTCCGGATCTGTTGAAAAAAATTAAATTTTGGCCAATTTTATTTCTTCATAATTTCGATGCCCAAGCTTTAGAAATAGTACAGGTTAACATGTCAAGAAAACACCATTTTTTGATGATCAAAACTACCCAAATTTAGACACCTACTTTTCTGAAAAAGTGGACAGGTCCGGACCTGTTGAAAAAAATAAAATTTTGGCCAATTTTATTTCTTCATAATTTCGATGCCCGAGCTTTAGAAATAGCTTACAGGTTAACATGTCAAGAAAACACAATTTTTTGATGATCAAAACTACCCAAATTTAGACACCTCTTTTTCTGAAAAAGTGGACAGGTCCGGATCTGTTGAAAAAAATTAAATTTTGGCCAATTTTATTTCTTCATAATTTCGATGCCCAAGCTTTAGAAATAGTACAGGTTAACATGTCAAGAAAACACCATTTTTTGATGATCAAAACTACCCAAATTTAGACACCTCCTTTTCTGAAAAAGTGGACAGGTCCGGACCTGTTGAAAAAAATTAAATTTTGGCCAATTTTATTTCTTCATAATTTCGATGCCCGAGCTTTAGAAATAGCTTACAGGTTAACATGTCAAGAAAACACAATTTTTTGATGATCAAAACTACCCAAATTTAGACACCTCCTTTTCTGAAAAAGTGGACAGGTCCGGACCTGTTGAAAAAAAATAAATTTTGGCCAATTTTATTTCTTCATAATTTCGATGCCCGAGCTTTAGAAATAGCTTACAGGTTAACATGTCAAGAAAACACAATTTTTTGATGATCAAAACTACCCAAATCTAGACACCTCCTTTTCTGAAAAAGTGGACAGGTCCGGACCTGTTGAAAAAAATTAAATTTTGGCCAATTTTATTTCTTCATAATTTCGATGCCCGAGCTTTAGAAATAGCTTACAGGTTAACATGTCAAGAAAACACAATTTTTTGATGATCAAAACTACCCAAATTTAGACACCTCCTTTTCTGAAAAAGTGGACAGGTCCGGACCTGTTGAAAAAAATTAAATTTTGGCCAATTTTATTTCTTCATAATTTCGATGCCCGAGCTTTAGAAATAGCTTACAGGTTAACATGTCAAGAAAACACAATTTTTTGATGATCAAAACTACCCAAATTTAGACACCTCCTTTTCTGAAAAAGTGGACAGGTCCGGACCTGTTGAAAAAAATTAAATTTTGGCCAATTTTATTTCTTCATAATTTCGATGCCCGAGCTTTAGAAATAGCTTACAGGTTAACATGTCAAGAAAACACAATTTTTTGATGATCAAAACTACCCAAATTTAGACACCTCCTTTTCTGAAAAAGTGGACAGGTCCGGACCTGTTGAAAAAAATAAAATTTTGGCCAATTTTATTTCTTCATAATTTCGATGCCCGAGCTTTAGAAATAGCTTACAGGTTAACATGTCAAGAAAACACAATTTTTTGATGATCAAAACTACCCAAATTTAGACACCTCCTTTTCTGAAAAAGTGGACAGGTCCGGACCTTTTGAAAAAAATAAAACTTTGGCCAATTTTATTTCTTCATAATTTCGATGCCCGAGCTTTAGAAATAGCTTACAGGTTAACATGTCAAGAAAACACAATTTTTTGATGATCAAAACTACCCAAATTTAGACACCTCCTTTTCTGAAAAAGAGGACAGGTCCGGAGCTGTTGAAAAAAATAAAATTTTGGCCAATTTTATTTCTTCATAATTTCGATGCCCGAGCTTTAGAAATAGCTTACAGGTTAACATGTCAAGAAAACACAATTTTTTGATGATCAAAACTACCCAAATTTAGACACCTCCTTTTCTGAAAAAGTGGACAGGTCCGGACCTGTTGAAAAAAATTAAATTTTGGCCAATTTTATTTCTTCATAATTTCGATGCCCGAGTTTTAGAAATAGCTTACAGGTTAACATGTCAAGAAAACACAATTTTTTGATGATCAAAACTACCCAAATTTAGACACCTCCTTTTCTGAAAAAGTGGACAGGTCCGGACCTGTTGAAAAAAAATAAATTTTGGCCAATTTTATTTCTTCATAATTTCGATGCCCGAGCTTTAGAAATAGCTTACAGGTTAACATGTCAAGAAAACACAATTTTTTGATGATCAAAACTACCCAAATTTAGACACCTACTTTTCTGAAAAAGTGGACAGGTCCGGACCTGTTGAAAAAAATAAAATTTTGGCCAATTTTATTTCTTCATAATTTCGATGCCCGAGCTTTAGAAATAGCTTACAGGTTAACATGTCAAGAAAACACAATTTTTTGATGATCAAAACTACCCAAATTTAGACACCTCCTTTTCTGAAAAAGTGGACAGGTCCTGACCTGTTGAAAAAAATAAAATTTTGGCCAATTTTATTTCTTCATAATTTCGATGCCCGAGCTTTAGAAATAGCTTACAGGTTAACATGTCAAGAAAACACAATTTTTTGATGATCAAAACTACCCAAATTTAGACACCTCCTTTTCTGAAAAAGTGGACAGGTCCGGACCTTTTGAAAAAAATAAAACTTTGGCCAATTTTATTTCTTCATAATTTCGATGCCCGAGCTTTAGAAATAGCTTACAGGTTAACATGTCAAGAAAACACAATTTTTTGATGATCAAAACTACCCAAATTTAGACACCTCCTTTTCTGAAAAAGAGGACAGGTCCGGAGCTGTTGAAAAAAATTAAATTTTGGCCAATTTTATTTCTTCATAATTTCGATGCCCGAGTTTTAGAAATAGCTTACAGGTTAACATGTCAAGAAAACACAATTTTTTGATGATCAAAACTACCCAAATTTAGACACCTCCTTTTCTGAAAAAGTGGACAGGTCCGGACCTGTTGAAAAAAAATAAATTTTGGCCAATTTTATTTCTTCATAATTTCGATGCCCGAGCTTTAGAAATAGCTTACAGGTTAACATGTCAAGAAAACACAATTTTTTGATGATCAAAACTACCCAAATTTAGACACCTACTTTTCTGAAAAAGTGGACAGGTCCGGACCTGTTGAAAAAAAATAAATTTTGGCCAATTTTATTTCTTCATAATTTCGATGCCCGAGCTTTAGAAATAGCTTACAGGTTAACATGTCAAGAAAACACAATTTTTTGATGATCAAAACTACCCAAATTTAGACACCTACTTTTCTGAAAAAGTGGACAGGTCCGGACCTGTTGAAAAAAATAAAATTTTGGCCAATTTTATTTCTTCATAATTTCGATGCCCGAGCTTTAGAAATAGCTTACAGGTTAACATGTCAAGAAAACACAATTTTTTGATGATCAAAACTACCCAAATTTAGACACCTCCTTTTCTGAAAAAGTGGACAGGTCCGGACCTGTTGAAAAAAATTAAATTTTGGCCAATTTTATTTCTTCATAATTTCGATGCCCGAGCTTTAGAAATAGCTTACAGGTTAACATGTCAAGAAAACACAATTTTTTGATGATCAAAACTACCCAAATTTAGACACCTACTTTTCTGAAAAAGTGGACAGGTCCGGACCTGTTGAAAAAAATTAAATTTTGGCCAATTTTATTTCTTCATAATTTCGATGCCCGAGCTTTAGAAATAGCTTACAGGTTAACATGTCAAGAAAACACAATTTTTTGATGATCAAAACTACCCAAATTTAGACACCTACTTTTCTGAAAAATTGGACAGGTCCGGACCTGTTGAAAAAAATTAAATTTTGGCCAATTTTATTTCTTCATAATTTCGATGCCCGAGCTTTAGAAATAGCTTACAGGTTAACATGTCAAGAAAACACAATTTTTTGATGATCAAAACTACCCAAATTTAGACACCTACTTTTCTGAAAAAGTGGACAGGTCCGGACCTGTTGAAAAAAAAAAAATTTTGGCCAATTTTATTTCTTCATAATTTCGATGCCCGAGCTTTAGAAATAGCTTACAGGTTAACATGTCAAGAAAACACAATTTTTTGATGATCATACCCAAATTTAGACACCTCCTTTTCTGAAAAAGTGGACAGGTCCGGACCTGTTGAAAAAAAATAAATTTTGGCCAATTTTATTTCTTCATAATTTCGATGCCCGAGCTTTAGAAATAGCTTACAGGTTAACATGTCAAGAAAACACAATTTTTTGATGATCAAAACTACCCAAATTTAGACACCTACTTTTCTGAAAAAGTGGACAGGTCCGGACCTGTTGAAAAAAATAAAATTTTGGCCAATTTTATTTCTTCATAATTTCGATGCCCGAGCTTTAGAAATAGCTTACAGGTTAACATGTCAAGAAAACACAATTTTTTGATGATCAAAACTACCCAAATTTAGACACCTCCTTTTCTGAAAAAGTGGACAGGTCCGGACCTGTTGAAAAAAATTAAATTTTGGCCAATTTTATTTCTTCATAATTTCGATGCCCGAGCTTTAGAAATAGCTTACAGGTTAACATGTCAAGAAAACACAATTTTTTGATGATCAAAACTACCCAAATTTAGACACCTACTTTTCTGAAAAAGTGGACAGGTCCGGACCTGTTGAAAAAAATTAAATTTTGGCCAATTTTATTTCTTCATAATTTCGATGCCCGAGCTTTAGAAATAGCTTACAGGTTAACATGTCAAGAAAACACAATTTTTTGATGATCAAAACTACCCAAATTTAGACACCTCCTTTTCTGAAAAAGTGGACAGGTCCGGACCTGTTGAAAAAAATTAAATTTTGGCCAATTTTATTTCTTCATAATTTCGATGCCCGAGCTTTAGAAATAGCTTACAGGTTAACATGTCAAGAAAACACAATTTTTTGATGATCAAAACTACCCAAATTTAGACACCTCCTTTTCTGAAAAAGTGGACAGGTCCGGACCTGTTGAAAAAAATTAAATTTTGGCCAATTTTATTTCTTCATAATTTCGATGCCCGAGCTTTAGAAATAGCTTACAGGTTAACATGTCAAGAAAACACAATTTTTTGATGTTCAAAACTACCCAAATTTAGACACCTCCTTTTCTGAAAAAGTGGACAGGTCCGGACCTGTTGAAAAAAAATAAATTTTGGCCAATTTTATTTCTTCATAATTTCGATGCCCGAGCTTTAGAAATAGCTTACAGGTTAACATGTCAAGAAAACACAATTTTGTGATGATCAAAACTACCCAAATTTAGACACCTCCTTTTCTGAAAAAGTGGACAGGTCCGGACCTGTTGAAAAAAAATAAATTTTGGCCAATTTTATTTCTTCATAATTTCGATGCCCGAGCTTTAGAAATAGCTTACAGGTTAACATGTCAAGAAAACACAATTTTTTGATGATCAAAACTACCCAAATTTAGACACCTCCTTTTCTGAAAAAGTGGACAGGTCCGGACCTGTTGAAAAAAATTAAATTTTGGCCAATTTTATTTCTTCATAATTTCGATGCCCGAGCTTTAGAAATAGCTTACAGGTTAACATGTCAAGAAAACACAATTTTTTGATGATCAAAACTACCCAAATTTAGACACCTACTTTTCTGAAAAAGTGGACAGGTCCGGACCTGTTGAAAAAAATAAAATTTTGGCCAATTTTATTTCTTCATAATTTCGATGCCCGAGCTTTAGAAATAGCTTACAGGTTAACATGTCAAGAAAACACAATTTTTTGATGATCAAAACTACCCAAATTTAGACACCTCCTTTTCTGAAAAAGTGGACAGGTCCGGACCTTTTGAAAAAAATAAATTTTGGCCAATTTTATTTCTTCATAATTTCGATGCCCGAGCTTTAGAAATAGCTTACTAACATGTCAAGAAAACACAATTTTTTGATGATCAAAACTACCCAAATTTAGACACCTCCTTTTCTGAAAAAGTGGACAGGTCCGGACCTTTTGAAAAAAATAAATTTTGGCCAATTTTATTTCTTCATAATTTCGATGCCCGAGCTTTAGAAATAGCTTACAGGTTAACATGTCAAGAAAACACAATTTTTTGATGATCAAAACTACCCAAATTTAGACACCTACTTTTCTGAAAAAGTGGACAGGTCCGGACCTGTTGAAAAAAATAAAATTTTGGCCAATTTTATTTCTTCATAATTTCGATGCCCGAGCTTTAGAAATAGCTTACAGGTTAACATGTCAAGAAAACACAATTTTTTGATGATCAAAACTACCCAAATTTAGACACCTCTTTTTCTGAAAAAGTGGACAGGTCCGGACCTGTTGAAAAAAAATAAATTTTGGCCAATTTTATTTCTTCATAATTTCGATGCCCGAGCTTTAGAAATAGCTTACAGGTTAACATGTCAAGAAAACACAATTTTTTGATGATCAAAACTACCCAAATTTAGACACCTCCTTTTCTGAAAAAGTGGACAGGTCCGGACCTGTTGAAAAAAAATAAATTTTGGCCAATTTTATTTCTTCATAATTTCGATGCCCGAGCTTTAGAAATAGCTTACAGGTTAACATGTCAAGAAAACACAATTTTTTGATGATCAAAACTACCCAAATTTAGACACCTCCTTTTCTGAAAAAGTGGACAGGTCCGGACCTGTTGAAAAAAATTAAATTTTGGCCAATTTTATTTCTTCATAATTTCGATGCCCGAGCTTTAGAAATAGCTTACAGGTTAACATGTCAAGAAAACACAATTTTTTGATGATCAAAACTACCCAAATTTAGACACCTCCTTTTCTGAAAAAGTGGACAGGTCCGGACCTTTTGAAAAAAATAAATTTTGGCCAATTTTATTTCTTCATAATTTCGATGCCCGAGCTTTAGAAATAGCTTACAGGTTAACATGTCAAGAAAACACAATTTTTTGATGATCAAAACTACCCAAATTTAGACACCTACTTTTCTGAAAAAGTGGACAGGTCCGGACCTGTTGAAAAAAATAAAATTTTGGCCAATTTTATTTCTTCATAATTTCGATGCCCGAGCTTTAGAAATAGCTTACAGGTTAACATGTCAAGAAAACACAATTTTTTGATGATCAAAACTACCCAAATTTAGACACCTCTTTTTCTGAAAAAGTGGACAGGTCCGGATCTGTTGAAAAAAATTAAATTTTGGCCAATTTTATTTCTTCATAATTTCGATGCCCAAGCTTTAGAAATAGTACAGGTTAACATGTCAAGAAAACACCATTTTTTGATGATCAAAACTACCCAAATTTAGACACCTCCTTTTCTGAAAAAGTGGACAGGTCCGGACCTGTTGAAAAAAATTAAATTTTGGCCAATTTTATTTCTTCATAATTTCGATGCCCGAGCTTTAGAAATAGCTTACAGGTTAACATGTCAAGAAAACACAATTTTTTGATGATCAAAACTACCCAAATTTAGACACCTCCTTTTCTGAAAAAGTGGACAGGTCCGGACCTGTTGAAAAAAATTAAATTTTGGCCAATTTTATTTCTTCATAATTTCGATGCCCGAGCTTTAGAAATAGCTTACAGGTTAACATGTCAAGAAAACACAATTTTTTGATGATCAAAACTACCCAAATTTAGACACCTCCTTTTCTGAAAAAGTGGACAGGTCCGGACCTGTTGAAAAAAAATAAATTTTGGCCAATTTTATTTCTTCATAATTTCGATGCCCGAGCTTTAGAAATAGCTTACAGGTTAACATGTCAAGAAAACACAATTTTTTGATGATCAAAACTACCCAAATCTAGACACCTCCTTTTCTGAAAAAGTGGACAGGTCCGGACCTGTTGAAAAAAATTAAATTTTGGCCAATTTTATTTCTTCATAATTTCGATGCCCGAGCTTTAGAAATAGCTTACAGGTTAACATGTCAAGAAAACACAATTTTTTGATGATCAAAACTACCCAAATCTAGACACCTCCTTTTCTGAAAAAGTGGACAGGTCCGGACCTGTTGAAAAAAATTAAATTTTGGCCAATTTTATTTCTTCATAATTTCGATGCCCGAGCTTTAGAAATAGCTTACAGGTTAACATGTCAAGAAAACACAATTTTTTGATGATCAAAACTACCCAAATTTAGACACCTCCTTTTCTGAAAAAGTGGACAGGTCCGGACCTGTTGAAAAAAATTAAATTTTGGCCAATTTTATTTCTTCATAATTTCGATGCCCGAGCTTTAGAAATAGCTTACAGGTTAACATGTCAAGAAAACACAATTTTTTGATGATCAAAACTACCCAAATTTAGACACCTCCTTTTCTGAAAAAGTGGACAGGTCCGGACCTGTTGAAAAAAATTAAATTTTGGCCAATTTTATTTCTTCATAATTTCGATGCCCGAGCTTTAGAAATAGCTTACAGGTTAACATGTCAAGAAAACACAATTTTTTGATGATCAAAACTACCCAAATTTAGACACCTCCTTTTCTGAAAAAGTGGACAGGTCCGGACCTGTTGAAAAAAATAAAATTTTGGCCAATTTTATTTCTTCATAATTTCGATGCCCGAGCTTTAGAAATAGCTTACAGGTTAACATGTCAAGAAAACACAATTTTTTGATGATCAAAACTACCCAAATTTAGACACCTCCTTTTCTGAAAAAGTGGACAGGTCCGGACCTTTTGAAAAAAATAAAACTTTGGCCAATTTTATTTCTTCATAATTTCGATGCCCGAGCTTTAGAAATAGCTTACAGGTTAACATGTCAAGAAAACACAATTTTTTGATGATCAAAACTACCCAAATTTAGACACCTCCTTTTCTGAAAAAGAGGACAGGTCCGGAGCTGTTGAAAAAAATAAAATTTTGGCCAATTTTATTTCTTCATAATTTCGATGCCCGAGCTTTAGAAATAGCTTACAGGTTAACATGTCAAGAAAACACAATTTTTTGATGATCAAAACTACCCAAATTTAGACACCTCCTTTTCTGAAAAAGTGGACAGGTCCGGACCTGTTGAAAAAAATTAAATTTTGGCCAATTTTATTTCTTCATAATTTCGATGCCCGAGTTTTAGAAATAGCTTACAGGTTAACATGTCAAGAAAACACAATTTTTTGATGATCAAAACTACCCAAATTTAGACACCTCCTTTTCTGAAAAAGTGGACAGGTCCGGACCTGTTGAAAAAAAATAAATTTTGGCCAATTTTATTTCTTCATAATTTCGATGCCCGAGCTTTAGAAATAGCTTACAGGTTAACATGTCAAGAAAACACAATTTTTTGATGATCAAAACTACCCAAATTTAGACACCTACTTTTCTGAAAAAGTGGACAGGTCCGGACCTGTTGAAAAAAATAAAATTTTGGCCAATTTTATTTCTTCATAATTTCGATGCCCGAGCTTTAGAAATAGCTTACAGGTTAACATGTCAAGAAAACACAATTTTTTGATGATCAAAACTACCCAAATTTAGACACCTCCTTTTCTGAAAAAGTGGACAGGTCCTGACCTGTTGAAAAAAATAAAATTTTGGCCAATTTTATTTCTTCATAATTTCGATGCCCGAGCTTTAGAAATAGCTTACAGGTTAACATGTCAAGAAAACACAATTTTTTGATGATCAAAACTACCCAAATTTAGACACCTCCTTTTCTGAAAAAGTGGACAGGTCCGGACCTTTTGAAAAAAATAAAACTTTGGCCAATTTTATTTCTTCATAATTTCGATGCCCGAGCTTTAGAAATAGCTTACAGGTTAACATGTCAAGAAAACACAATTTTTTGATGATCAAAACTACCCAAATTTAGACACCTCCTTTTCTGAAAAAGAGGACAGGTCCGGAGCTGTTGAAAAAAATTAAATTTTGGCCAATTTTATTTCTTCATAATTTCGATGCCCGAGTTTTAGAAATAGCTTACAGGTTAACATGTCAAGAAAACACAATTTTTTGATGATCAAAACTACCCAAATTTAGACACCTCCTTTTCTGAAAAAGTGGACAGGTCCGGACCTGTTGAAAAAAAATAAATTTTGGCCAATTTTATTTCTTCATAATTTCGATGCCCGAGCTTTAGAAATAGCTTACAGGTTAACATGTCAAGAAAACACAATTTTTTGATGATCAAAACTACCCAAATTTAGACACCTACTTTTCTGAAAAAGTGGACAGGTCCGGACCTGTTGAAAAAAAATAAATTTTGGCCAATTTTATTTCTTCATAATTTCGATGCCCGAGCTTTAGAAATAGCTTACAGGTTAACATGTCAAGAAAACACAATTTTTTGATGATCAAAACTACCCAAATTTAGACACCTACTTTTCTGAAAAAGTGGACAGGTCCGGACCTGTTGAAAAAAATAAAATTTTGGCCAATTTTATTTCTTCATAATTTCGATGCCCGAGCTTTAGAAATAGCTTACAGGTTAACATGTCAAGAAAACACAATTTTTTGATGATCAAAACTACCCAAATTTAGACACCTCCTTTTCTGAAAAAGTGGACAGGTCCGGACCTGTTGAAAAAAATAAAATTTTGGCCAATTTTATTTCTTCATAATTTCGATGCCCGAGCTTTAGAAATAGCTTACAGGTTAACATGTCAGAAAACACAATTTTTTGATGATCAAAACTACCCAAATTTAGACACCTCCTTTTCTGAAAAAGTGGACAGGTCCGGACCTGTTGAAAAAAATTAAATTTTGGCCAATTTTATTTCTTCATAATTTCGATGCCCGAGCTTTAGAAATAGCTTACAGGTTAACATGTCAAGAAAACACAATTTATTGATGATCAAAACTACCCAAATTTAGACACCTACTTTTCTGAAAAAGTGGACAGGTCCGGACCTGTTGAAAAAAAATAAATTTTGGCCAATTTTATTTCTTCATAATTTCGATGCCCAAGCTTTAGAAATAGCTTACAGGTTAACATGTCAGAAAACACAATTTTTTGATGATCAAAACTACCCAAATTTAGACACCTCCTTTGTTGAAAAAAATAAAATTTTGGCCAATTTTATTTCTTCATAATTTCGATGCCCGAGCTTTAGAAATAGCTTACAGGTTAACATGTCAAGAAAACACAATTTTTTGATGATCAAAACTACCCAAATTTAGACACCTACTTTTCTGAAAAAGTGGACAGGTCCGGACCTGTTGAAAAAAAATAAATTTTGGCCAATTTTATTTATTCATAATTTCGATGCCCGAGCTTTAGAAATAGCTTACAGGTTAACATGTCAAGAAAACACAATTTTTTGATGATCAAAACTACCCAAATTTAGACACCTACTTTTCTGAAAAAGTGGACAGGTCCGGACCTGTTGAAAAAAATAAAATTTTGGCCAATTTCATTTCTTCATAATTTCGATGCCCGAGCTTTAGAAATAGCTTACAGGTTAACATGTCAAGAAAACACAATTTTTTGATGATCAAAACTACCCAAATTTAGACACCTCCTTTCCTGAAAAAGTGGACAGGTCCGGACCTGTTGAAAAAAATTAAATTTTGGCCAATTTTATTTCTTCATAATTTCGATGCCCGAGCTTTAGAAATAGCTTACAGGTTAACATGTCAAGAAAACACAATTTTTTGATGATCAAAACTACCCAAATTTAGACACCTCCTTTTCTGAAAAAGTGGACAGGTCCGGACCTGTTGAAAAAAATTAAATTTTGGCCAATTTTATTTCTTCATAATTTCGATGCCCGAGCTTTAGAAATAGCTTACAGGTTAACATGTCAAGAAAACACAATTTTTTGATGATCAAAACTACCCAAATTTAGACACCTACTTTTCTGAAAAAGTGGACAGGTCCGGACCTGTTGAAAAAAATTAAATTTTGGCCAATTTTATTTCTTCATAATTTCGATGCCCGAGCTTTAGAAATAGCTTACAGGTTAACATGTCAAGAAAACACAATTTTTTGATGATCAAAACTACCCAAATTTAGACACCTCCTTTTCTGAAAAAGTGGACAGGTCCGGACCTGTTGAAAAAAATTAAATTTTGGCCAATTTTATTTCTTCATAATTTCGATGCCCGAGCTTTAGAAATAGCTTACAGGTTAACATGTCAAGAAAACACAATTTTTTGATGATCAAAACTACCCAAATTTAGACACCTCCTTTTCTGAAAAAGTGGACAGGTCCGGACCTGTTGAAAAAAATAAAATTTTGGCCAATTTTATTTCTTCATAATTTCGATGCCCGAGCTTTAGAAATAGCTTACAGGTTAACATGTCAAGAAAACACAATTTTTTGATGATCAAAACTACCCAAATTTAGACACCTCCTTTTCTGAAAAAGTGGACAGGTCCGGACCTTTTGAAAAAAATAAAACTTTGGCCAATTTTATTTCTTCATAATTTCGATGCCCGAGCTTTAGAAATAGCTTACAGGTTAACATGTCAAGAAAACACAATTTTTTGATGATCAAAACTACCCAAATTTAGACACCTCCTTTTCTGAAAAAGAGGACAGGTCCGGAGCTGTTGAAAAAAATAAAATTTTGGCCAATTTTATTTCTTCATAATTTCGATGCCCGAGCTTTAGAAATAGCTTACAGGTTAACATGTCAAGAAAACACAATTTTTTGATGATCAAAACTACCCAAATTTAGACACCTCCTTTTCTGAAAAAGAGGACAGGTCCGGAGCTGTTGAAAAAAATTAAATTTTGGCCAATTTTATTTCTTCATAATTTCGATGCCCGAGTTTTAGAAATAGCTTACAGGTTAACATGTCAAGAAAACACAATTTTTTGATGATCAAAACTACCCAAATTTAGACACCTCCTTTTCTGAAAAAGTGGACAGGTCCGGACCTGTTGAAAAAAAATAAATTTTGGCCAATTTTATTTCTTCATAATTTCGATGCCCGAGCTTTAGAAATAGCTTACAGGTTAACATGTCAAGAAAACACAATTTTTTGATGATCAAAACTACCCAAATTTAGACACCTACTTTTCTGAAAAAGTGGACAGGTCCGGACCTGTTGAAAAAAAATAAATTTTGGCCAATTTTATTTCTTCATAATTTCGATGCCCGAGCTTTAGAAATAGCTTACAGGTTAACATGTCAAGAAAACACAATTTTTTGATGATCAAAACTACCCAAATTTAGACACCTACTTTTCTGAAAAAGTGGACAGGTCCGGACCTGTTGAAAAAAATAAAATTTTGGCCAATTTTATTTCTTCATAATTTCGATGCCCGAGCTTTAGAAATAGCTTACAGGTTAACATGTCAAGAAAACACAATTTTTTGATGATCAAAACTACCCAAATTTAGACACCTCCTTTTCTGAAAAAGTGGACAGGTCCGGACCTGTTGAAAAAAATAAAATTTTGGCCAATTTTATTTCTTCATAATTTCGATGCCCGAGCTTTAGAAATAGCTTACAGGTTAACATGTCAGAAAACACAATTTTTTGATGATCAAAACTACCCAAATTTAGACACCTCCTTTTCTGAAAAAGTGGACAGGTCCGGACCTGTTGAAAAAAATTAAATTTTGGCCAATTTTATTTCTTCATAATTTCGATGCCCGAGCTTTAGAAATAGCTTACAGGTTAACATGTCAAGAAAACACAATTTATTGATGATCAAAACTACCCAAATTTAGACACCTACTTTTCTGAAAAAGTGGACAGGTCCGGACCTGTTGAAAAAAAATAAATTTTGGCCAATTTTATTTCTTCATAATTTCGATGCCCAAGCTTTAGAAATAGCTTACAGGTTAACATGTCAGAAAACACAATTTTTTGATGATCAAAACTACCCAAATTTAGACACCTCCTTTGTTGAAAAAAATAAAATTTTGGCCAATTTTATTTCTTCATAATTTCGATGCCCGAGCTTTAGAAATAGCTTACAGGTTAACATGTCAAGAAAACACAATTTTTTGATGATCAAAACTACCCAAATTTAGACACCTACTTTTCTGAAAAAGTGGACAGGTCCGGACCTGTTGAAAAAAAATAAATTTTGGCCAATTTTATTTATTCATAATTTCGATGCCCGAGCTTTAGAAATAGCTTACAGGTTAACATGTCAAGAAAACACAATTTTTTGATGATCAAAACTACCCAAATTTAGACACCTACTTTTCTGAAAAAGTGGACAGGTCCGGACCTGTTGAAAAAAATAAAATTTTGGCCAATTTCATTTCTTCATAATTTCGATGCCCGAGCTTTAGAAATAGCTTACAGGTTAACATGTCAAGAAAACACAATTTTTTGATGATCAAAACTACCCAAATTTAGACACCTCCTTTTCTGAAAAAGTGGACAGGTCCGGACCTGTTGAAAAAAATTAAATTTTGGCCAATTTTATTTCTTCATAATTTCGATGCCCGAGCTTTAGAAATAGCTTACAGGTTAACATGTCAAGAAAACACAATTTTTTGATGATCAAAACTACCCAAATTTAGACACCTCCTTTTCTGAAAAAGTGGACAGGTCCGGACCTGTTGAAAAAAATTAAATTTTGGCCAATTTTATTTCTTCATAATTTCGATGCCCGAGCTTTAGAAATAGCTTACAGGTTAACATGTCAAGAAAACACAATTTTTTGATGATCAAAACTACCCAAATTTAGACACCTACTTTTCTGAAAAAGTGGACAGGTCCGGACCTGTTGAAAAAAATTAAATTTTGGCCAATTTTATTTCTTCATAATTTCGATGCCCGAGCTTTAGAAATAGCTTACAGGTTAACATGTCAAGAAAACACAATTTTTTGATGATCAAAACTACCCAAATTTAGACACCTCCTTTTCTGAAAAAGTGGACAGGTCCGGACCTGTTGAAAAAAATTAAATTTTGGCCAATTTTATTTCTTCATAATTTCGATGCCCGAGCTTTAGAAATAGCTTACAGGTTAACATGTCAAGAAAACACAATTTTTTGATGATCAAAACTACCCAAATTTAGACACCTCCTTTTCTGAAAAAGTGGACAGGTCCGGACCTGTTGAAAAAAATAAAATTTTGGCCAATTTTATTTCTTCATAATTTCGATGCCCGAGCTTTAGAAATAGCTTACAGGTTAACATGTCAAGAAAACACAATTTTTTGATGATCAAAACTACCCAAATTTAGACACCTCCTTTTCTGAAAAAGTGGACAGGTCCGGACCTTTTGAAAAAAATAAAACTTTGGCCAATTTTATTTCTTCATAATTTCGATGCCCGAGCTTTAGAAATAGCTTACAGGTTAACATGTCAAGAAAACACAATTTTTTGATGATCAAAACTACCCAAATTTAGACACCTCCTTTTCTGAAAAAGAGGACAGGTCCGGAGCTGTTGAAAAAAATAAAATTTTGGCCAATTTTATTTCTTCATAATTTCGATGCCCGAGCTTTAGAAATAGCTTACAGGTTAACATGTCAAGAAAACACAATTTTTTGATGATCAAAACTACCCAAATTTAGACACCTCCTTTTCTGAAAAAGTGGACAGGTCCGGACCTGTTGAAAAAAATTAAATTTTGGCCAATTTTATTTCTTCATAATTTCGATGCCCGAGTTTTAGAAATAGCTTACAGGTTAACATGTCAAGAAAACACAATTTTTTGATGATCAAAACTACCCAAATTTAGACACCTCCTTTTCTGAAAAAGTGGACAGGTCCGGACCTGTTGAAAAAAAATAAATTTTGGCCAATTTTATTTCTTCATAATTTCGATGCCCGAGCTTTAGAAATAGCTTACAGGTTAACATGTCAAGAAAACACAATTTTTTGATGATCAAAACTACCCAAATTTAGACACCTCCTTTTCTGAAAAAGTGGACAGGTCCGAACCTGTTGAAAAAAAATAAATTTTGGCCAATTTTATTTATTCATAATTTTGATGCTCGAGCTTTAGAAATAGCTTACAGGTTAACATGTCAAGAAAACACAATTTTTTGATGATCAAAACTACCCAAATTTAGACACCTACTTTTCTGAAAAAGTGGACAGGTCTGGACCTGTTGAAAAAAATAAAATTTTGGCCAATTTCATTTCTTCATAATTTCGATGCCCGAGCTTTAGAAATAGCTTACAGGTTAACATGTCAAGAAAACACAATTTTTTGATGATCAAAACTACCCAAATTTAGACACCTCCTTTTCTGAAAAAGTGGACAGGTCCGGACCTGTTGAAAAAAATTAAATTTTGGCCAATTTTATTTCTTCATAATTTCGATGCCCGAGCTTTAGAAATAGCTTACAGGTTAACATGTCAAGAAAACACAATTTTTTGATGATCAAAACTACCCAAATTTAGACACCTCCTTTTCTGAAAAAGTGGACAGGTCCGGACCTGTTGAAAAAAATTAAATTTTGGCCAATTTTATTTCTTCATAATTTCGATGCCCGAGCTTTAGAAATAGCTTACAGGTTAACATGTCAAGAAAACACAATTTTTTGATGATCAAAACTACCCAAATTTAGACACCTACTTTTCTGAAAAAGTGGACAGGTCCGGACCTGTTGAAAAAAATTAAATTTTGGCCAATTTTATTTCTTCATAATTTCGATGCCCGAGCTTTAGAAATAGCTTACAGGTTAACATGTCAAGAAAACACAATTTTTTGATGATCAAAACTACCCAAATTTAGACACCTCCTTTTCTGAAAAAGTGGACAGGTCCGGACCTGTTGAAAAAAATTAAATTTTGGCCAATTTTATTTCTTCATAATTTCGATGCCCGAGCTTTAGAAATAGCTTACAGGTTAACATGTCAAGAAAACACAATTTTTTGATGATCAAAACTACCCAAATTTAGACACCTCCTTTTCTGAAAAAGTGGACAGGTCCGGACCTGTTGAAAAAAATAAAATTTTGGCCAATTTTATTTCTTCATAATTTCGATGCCCGAGCTTTAGAAATAGCTTACAGGTTAACATGTCAAGAAAACACAATTTTTTGATGATCAAAACTACCCAAATTTAGACACCTCCTTTTCTGAAAAAGTGGACAGGTCCGGACCTTTTGAAAAAAATAAAACTTTGGCCAATTTTATTTCTTCATAATTTCGATGCCCGAGCTTTAGAAATAGCTTACAGGTTAACATGTCAAGAAAACACAATTTTTTGATGATCAAAACTACCCAAATTTAGACACCTCCTTTTCTGAAAAAGAGGACAGGTCCGGAGCTGTTGAAAAAAATAAAATTTTGGCCAATTTTATTTCTTCATAATTTCGATGCCCGAGCTTTAGAAATAGCTTACAGGTTAACATGTCAAGAAAACACAATTTTTTGATGATCAAAACTACCCAAATTTAGACACCTCCTTTTCTGAAAAAGTGGACAGGTCCGGACCTGTTGAAAAAAATTAAATTTTGGCCAATTTTATTTCTTCATAATTTCGATGCCCGAGTTTTAGAAATAGCTTACAGGTTAACATGTCAAGAAAACACAATTTTTTGATGATCAAAACTACCCAAATTTAGACACCTCCTTTTCTGAAAAAGTGGACAGGTCCGGACCTGTTGAAAAAAAATAAATTTTGGCCAATTTTATTTCTTCATAATTTCGATGCCCGAGCTTTAGAAATAGCTTACAGGTTAACATGTCAAGAAAACACAATTTTTTGATGATCAAAACTACCCAAATTTAGACACCTCCTTTTCTGAAAAAGTGGACAGGTCCGAACCTGTTGAAAAAAAATAAATTTTGGCCAATTTTATTTCTTCATAATTTCGATGCCCGAGCTTTAGAAATAGCTTACAGGTTAACATGTCAAGAAAACACAATTTTTTGATGATCAAAACTACCCAAATTTAGACACCTACTTTTCTGAAAAAGTGGACAGGTCCGGACCTGTTGAAAAAAAAAAAATTTTGGCCAATTTTATTTCTTCATAATTTCGATGCCCGAGCTTTAGAAATAGCTTACAGGTTAACATGTCAAGAAAACAAAATTTTTTGATGATCAAAACTACCCAAATTTAGACACCTACTTTTCTGAAAAAGTGGACAGGTCCGGACCTGTTGAAAAAAATAAAATTTTGGCCAATTTTATTTCTTCATAATTTCGATGCCCGAGCTTTAGAAATAGCTTACAGGTTAACATGTCAAGAAAACACAATTTTTTGATGATCAAAACTACCCAAATTTAGACACCTCCTTTTCTGAAAAAGTGGACAGGTCCGGACCTTTTGAAAAAAATAAAACTTTGGCCAATTTTATTTCTTCATAATTTCGATGCCCGAGCTTTAGAAATAGCTTACAGGTTAACATGTCAAGAAAACACAATTTTTTGATGATCAAAACTACCCAAATTTAGACACCTCCTTTTCTGAAAAAGAGGACAGGTCCGGAGCTGTTGAAAAAAATAAAATTTTGGCCAATTTTATTTCTTCATAATTTCGATGCCCGAGCTTTAGAAATAGCTTACAGGTTAACATGTCAAGAAAACACAATTTTTTGATGATCAAAACTACCCAAATTTAGACACCTCCTTTTCTGAAAAAGTGGACAGGTCCGGACCTGTTGAAAAAAATTAAATTTTGGCCAATTTTATTTCTTCATAATTTCGATGCCCGAGTTTTAGAAATAGCTTACAGGTTAACATGTCAAGAAAACACAATTTTTTGATGATCAAAACTACCCAAATTTAGACACCTCCTTTTCTGAAAAAGTGGACAGGTCCGGACCTGTTGAAAAAAAATAAATTTTGGCCAATTTTATTTCTTCATAATTTCGATGCCCGAGCTTTAGAAATAGCTTACAGGTTAACATGTCAAGAAAACACAATTTTTTGATGATCAAAACTACCCAAATTTAGACACCTCCTTTTCTGAAAAAGTGGACAGGTCCGAACCTGTTGAAAAAAAATAAATTTTGGCCAATTTTATTTCTTCATAATTTCGATGCCCGAGCTTTAGAAATAGCTTACAGGTTAACATGTCAAGAAAACACAATTTTTTGATGATCAAAACTACCCAAATTTAGACACCTACTTTTCTGAAAAAGTGGACAGGTCCGGACCTGTTGAAAAAAAAAAAATTTTGGCCAATTTTATTTCTTCATAATTTCGATGCCCGAGCTTTAGAAATAGCTTACAGGTTAACATGTCAAGAAAACAAAATTTTTTGATGATCAAAACTACCCAAATTTAGACACCTACTTTTCTGAAAAAGTGGACAGGTCCGGACCTGTTGAAAAAAATAAAATTTTGGCCAATTTTATTTCTTCATAATTTCGATGCCCGAGCTTTAGAAATAGCTTACAGGTTAACATGTCAAGAAAACACAATTTTTTGATGATCAAAACTACCCAAATTTAGACACCTACTTTTCTGAAAAAGTGGACAGGTCCGGACCTGTTGAAAAAAAATAAATTTTGGCCAATTTTATTTATTCATAATTTCGATGCCCGAGCTTTAGAAATAGCTTACAGGTTAACATGTCAAGAAAACACAATTTTTTGATGATCAAAACTACCCAAATTTAGACACCTACTTTTCTGAAAAAGTGGACAGGTCCGGACCTGTTGAAAAAAATAAAATTTTGGCCAATTTTATTTCTTCATAATTTCGATGCCCGAGCTTTAGAAATAGCTTACAGGTTAACATGTCAAG
Organism: Acipenser ruthenus; assembly: GCF_902713425.1. Taxonomy (NCBI): domain Eukaryota; kingdom Metazoa; phylum Chordata; class Actinopteri; order Acipenseriformes; family Acipenseridae; genus Acipenser; species Acipenser ruthenus. The sequence goes on along the minus strand of NW_026708174.1, from coordinate 39,339 downwards.
AAAACACAATTTTTTGATGATCAAAACTACCCAAATTTAGACACCTCCTTTTCTGAAAAAGTGGACAGGTCCGGACCTGTTGAAAAAAATTAAATTTTGGCCAATTTTATTTCTTCATAATTTCGATGCCCGAGCTTTAGAAATAGCTTACAGGTTAACATGTCAAGAAAACACAATTTTTTGATGATCAAAACTACCCAAATTTAGACACCTCCTTTTCTGAAAAAGTGGACAGGTCCGGACCTGTTGAAAAAAATTAAATTTTGGCCAATTTTATTTCTTCATAATTTCGATGCCCGAGCTTTAGAAATAGCTTACAGGTTAACATGTCAAGAAAACACAATTTTTTGATGATCAAAACTACCCAAATTTAGACACCTCCTTTTCTGAAAAAGTGGACAGGTCCGGACCTGTTGAAAAAAATTAAATTTTGGCCAATTTTATTTCTTCATAATTTCGATGCCCGAGCTTTAGAAATAGCTTACAGGTTAACATGTCAAGAAAACACAATTTTTTGATGATCAAAACTACCCAAATTTAGACACCTCCTTTTCTGAAAAAGTGGACAGGTCCAGACCTGTTGAAAAAAAAAAATTTTGGCCAATTTTATTTCTTCATAATTTCGATGCCCAAGCTTTAGAAATAGCTTACAGGTTAACATGTCAGAAAACACAATTTTTTGATGATCAAAACTACCCAAATTTAGACACCTCCTTTTCTGAAAAAGTGGACAGGTCCGGACCTGTTGAAAAAAATAAAATTTTGGCCAATTTTATTTCTTCATAATTTCGATGCCCGAGCTTTAGAAATAGCTTACAGGTTAACATGTCAAGAAAACACAATTTTTTGATGATCAAAACTACCCAAATTTAGACACCTACTTTTCTGAAAAAGTGGACAGGTCCGGACCTGTTGAAAAAAAATAAATTTTGGCCAATTTTATTTATTCATAATTTCGATGCCCGAGCTTTAGAAATAGCTTACAGGTTAACATGTCAAGAAAACACAATTTTTTGATGATCAAAACTACCCAAATTTATACACCTCCTTTTCTGAAAAAGTGGACAGGTCCAGACCTGTTGAAAAAAAAAAATTTTGGCCAATTTTATTTCTTCATAATTTCGATGCCCGAGCTTTAGAAATAGCTTACAGGTTAACATGTCAAGAAAACACAATTTTTTGATGATCAAAACTACCCAAATTTAGACACCTCCTTTTCTGAAAAAGTGGACAGGTCCGGACCTGTTGAAAAAACATAAATTTTGGCCAATTTTATTTCTTCATAATTTCGATGCCCGAGCTTTAGAAATAGCTTACAGGTTAACATGTCAAGAAAACACAATTTTTTGATGATCAAAACTACCCAAATTTAGACACCTACTTTTCTGAAAAAGTGGACAGGTCCGGACCTGTTGAAAAAAATAAAATTTTGGCCAATTTTATTTCTTCATAATTTCGATGCCCGAGCTTTAGAAATAGCTTACAGGTTAACATGTCAAGAAAACACAATTTTTTGATGATCAAAACTACCCAAATTTAGACACCTCCTTTTCTGAAAAAGTGAACAGGTCCGGACCTGTTGAAAAAAATTAAATTTTGGCCAATTTTATTTCTTCATAATTTCGATGCCCGAGCTTTAGAAATAGCTTACAGGTTAACATGTCAAGAAAACACAATTTTTTGATGATCAAAACTACCCAAATTTAGACACCTCCTTTTCTGAAAAAGTGGACAGGTCCGGACCTGTTGAAAAAAATAAAATTTTGGCCAATTTTATTTCTTCATAATTTCGATGCCCGAGCTTTAGAAATAGCTTACAGGTTAACATGTCAAGAAAACACAATTTTTTGATGATCAAAACTACCCAAATTTAGACACCTCCTTTTCTGAAAAAGTGGACAGGTCCGGACCTGTTGAAAAAAATAAAATTTTGGCCAATTTTATTTCTTCATAATTTCGATGCCCGAGCTTTAGAAATAGCTTACAGGTTAACATGTCAAGAAAACACAATTTATTGATGATCAAAACTACCCAAATTTAGACACCTCCTTTTCTGAAAAAGTGGACAGGTCCGGACCTGTTGAAAAAAAATAAATTTTGGCCAATTTTATTTCTTCATAATTTCGATGCCCGAGCTTTAGAAATAGCTTACAGGTTAACATGTCAAGAAAACACAATTTTTTGATGATCAAAACTACCCAAATTTAGACACCTCCTTTTCTGAAAAAGTGGACAGGTCCGGACCTGTTGAAAAAAAAAAATTTTGGCCAATTTTATTTCTTCATAATTTCGATGCCCGAGCTTTAGAAATAGCTTACAGGTTAACATGTCAGAAAACACAATTTTTTGATGATCAAAACTACCCAAATTTAGACACCTACTTTTCTGAAAAAGTGGACAGGTCCGGACCTGTTGAAAAAAATAAAATTTTGGCCAATTTTATTTCTTCATAATTTCGATGCCCGAGCTTTAGAAATAGCTTACAGGTTAACATGTCAAGAAAACACAATTTTTTGATGATCAAAACTACCCAAATTTAGACACCTCCTTTTCTGAAAAAGTGAACAGGTCCGGACCTGTTGAAAAAAAATAAATTTTGGCCAATTTTATTTCTTCATAATTTCGATGCCCGAGCTTTAGAAATAGCTTACAGGTTAACATGTCAAGAAAACACAATTTTTTGATGATCAAAACTACCCAAATTTAGACACCTCCTTTTCTGAAAAAGTGGACAGGTCCGGACCTGTTGAAAAAAATTAAATTTTGGCCAATTTTATTTCTTCATAATTTCGATGCCCGAGCTTTAGAAATAGCTTACAGGTTAACATGTCAAGAAAACACAATTTTTTGATGATCAAAACTACCCAAATTTAGACACCTCCTTTTCTGAAAAAGTGGACAGGTCCGGACCTTTTGAAAAAATTAAATTTTGGCCAATTTTATTTCTTCATAATTTCGATGCCCGAGCTTTAGAAATAGCTTACAGGTTAACATGTCAAGAAAACACAATTTTTTGATGATCAAAACTACCCAAATTTAGACACCTACTTTTCTGAAAAAGTGGACAGGTCCGGACCTGTTGAAAAAAATAAAATTTTGGCCAATTTTATTTCTTCATAATTTCGATGCCCGAGCTTTAGAAATAGCTTACAGGTTAACATGTCAAGAAAACACAATTTTTTGATGATCAAAACTACCCAAATTTAGACACCTCCTTTTCTGAAAAAGTGAACAGGTCCGGACCTGTTGAAAAAAATAAAATTTTGGCCAATTTTATTTCTTCATAATTTCGATGCCCGAGCTTTAGAAATAGCTTACAGGTTAACATGTCAAGAAAACACAATTTTTTGATGATCAAAACTACCCAAATTTAGACACCTCCTTTTCTGAAAAAGTGGACAGGTCCGGACCTGTTGAAAAAAATAAAATTTTGGCCAATTTTATTTCTTCATAATTTCGATGCCCGAGCTTTAGAAATAGCTTACAGGTTAACATGTCAAGAAAACACAATTTATTGATGATCAAAACTACCCAAATTTAGACACCTCCTTTTCTGAAAAAGTGGACAGGTCCGGACCTGTTGAAAAAAAATAAATTTTGGCCAATTTTATTTCTTCATAATTTCGATGCCCGAGCTTTAGAAATAGCTTACAGGTTAACATGTCAAGAAAACACAATTTTTTGATGATCAAAACTACCCAAATTTAGACACCTCCTTTTCTGAAAAAGTGGACAGGTCCGGACCTGTTGAAAAAAATAAATTTTGGCCAATTTTATTTCTTCATAATTTCGATGCCCGAGCTTTAGAAATAGCTTACAGGTTAACATGTCAGAAAACACAATTTTTTGATGATCAAAACTACCCAAATTTAGACACCTACTTTTCTGAAAAAGTGGACAGGTCCGGACCTGTTGAAAAAAATAAAATTTTGGCCAATTTTATTTCTTCAATAATTTCGATGCCCGAGCTTTAGAAATAGCTTACAGGTTAACATGTCAAGAAAACACAATTTTTTGATGATCAAAACTACCCAAATTTAGACACCTCCTTTTCTGAAAAAGTGGACAGGTCCGGACCTGTTGAAAAAAAATAAATTTTGGCCAATTTTATTTCTTCATAATTTCGATGCCCGAGCTTTAGAAATAGCTTACAGGTTAACATGTCAAGAAAACACAATTTTTTGATGATCAAAACTACCCAAATTTAGACACCTCCTTTTCTGAAAAAGTGGACAGGTCCGGACCTGTTGAAAAAAATTAAATTTTGGCCAATTTTATTTCTTCATAATTTCGATGCCCGAGCTTTAGAAATAGCTTACAGGTTAACATGTCAAGAAAACACAATTTTTTGATGATCAAAACTACCCAAATTTAGACACCTCCTTTTCTGAAAAAGTGGACAGGTCCGGATCTTTTGAAAAAAATAAATTTTGGCCAATTTTATTTCTTCATAATTTCGATGCCCGAGCTTTAGAAATAGCTTACAGGTTAACATGTCAAGAAAACACAATTTTTTGATGATCAAAACTACCCAAATTTAGACACCTCCTTTTCTGAAAAAGTGGACAGGTCCGGACCTTTTGAAAAAAATAAATTTTGGCCAATTTTATTTCTTCATAATTTCGATGCCTGAGCTTTAGAAATAGCTTACAGGTTAACATGTCAAGAAAACACAATTTTTTGATGATCAAAACTACCCAAATTTAGACACCTCCTTTTCTGAAAAAGTGGACAGGTCCGGACCTTTTGAAAAAAATAAATTTTGGCCAATTTTATTTCTTCATAATTTCGATGCCCGAGCTTTAGAAATAGCTTACAGGTTAACATGTCAAGAAAACACAATTTTTTGATGATCAAAACTACCCAAATTTAGACACCTCCTTTTCTGAAAAAGTGGACAGGTCCGGACCTGTTGAAAAAAATTAAATTTTGGCCAATTTTATTTCTTCATAATTTCGATGCCCGAGCTTTAGAAATAGCTTACAGGTTAACATGTCAAGAAAACACAATTTTTTGATGATCAAAACTACCCAAATTTAGACACCTACTTTTCTGAAAAAGTGGACAAGTCCGGACCTGTTGAAAAAAATTAAATTTTGGCCAATTTTATTTCTTCATAATTTCGATGCCCGAGCTTTAGAAATAGCTTACATAAGAACATAAGAACATAAGAAAGTTTACAAACGAGAGGAGGCCATTCAGCCCATCTTGCTCGTTTGGTTGTTAGTAGCTTATTGATCCCAGAATCTCATCAAGCAGCTTCTTGAAGGATCCCAGGGTGTCAGCTTCAACAACATTACTGGGGAGTTGGTTCCAGACCCTCACAATTCTCTGTGTAAAAAAGTGCCTCCTATTTTCTGTTCTGAATGCCCCTTTATCTAATCTCCATTTATGACCCCTGGTCCTTTTTTCTTTTTTCAAGTCAAAGAAGTCCCCCGGGTTGACATTGTCTATACCTTTTAGGATTTTGAATGTTTGAATCAGATCGCCGCGTAGTCTTCTTTGTTCAAGACTGAATAGATTCAATTCTTTTAGCCTGTCTGCATACGACATGCCTTTTAAACCCGGGATAATTCTGGTTGCTCTTCTTTGCACTCTTTCTAGAGCAGCAATATCCTTTTTGTAACGAGGTGACCAGAACTGAACACAATATTCTAGGTGAGGTCTTACTAATGCATTGTAGAGTTTACAGGTTAACAGCTTACAGGTTAACATGTCAAGAAAACCTGTTGAACCTGTTGAAAAAAATTAAATTTTGGCCAATTTTATTTCTTCATAATTTCGATGCCCGAGCTTTAGAAATAGCTTACAGGTTAACATGTCAAGAAAACACAATTTTTTGATGATCAAAACTACCCAAATTTAGACACCTCCTTTTCTGAAAAAGTGGACAGGTCCGGACCTGTTGAAAAAAATAAAATTTTGGCCAATTTTATTTCTTCATAATTTCGATGCCCGAGCTTTAGAAATAGCTTACAGGTTAACATGTCAAGAAAACACAATTTTTTGATGATCAAAACTACCCAAATTTAGACACCTCCTTTTCTGAAAAAGTGGACAGGTCCGGACCTGTTGAAAAAAATTAAATTTTGGCCAATTTTATTTCTTCATAATTTCGATGCCCGAGCTTTAGAAATAGCTTACAGGTTAACATGTCAAGAAAACACAATTTTTTGATGATCAAAACTACCCAAATTTAGACACCTCCTTTTCTGAAAAAGTGGACAGGTCCGGACCTGTTGAAAAAAATTAAATTTTGGCCAATTTTATTTCTTCATAATTTCGATGCCCGAGCTTTAGAAATAGCTTACAGGTTAACATGTCAAGAAAACACAATTTTTTGATGATCAAAACTACCCAAATTTAGACACCTCCTTTTCTGAAAAAGTGGACAGGTCCAGACCTGTTGAAAAAAAAAAATTTTGGCCAATTTTATTTCTTCATAATTTCGATGCCCGAGCTTTAGAAATAGCTTACAGGTTAACATGTCAAGAAAACACAATTTTTTGATGATCAAAACTACCCAAATTTAGACACCTCCTTTTCTGAAAAAGTGGACAGGTCCGGACCTGTTGAAAAAAAATAAATTTTGGCCAATTTTATTTCTTCATAATTTCGATGCCCGAGCTTTAGAAATAGCTTACAGGTTAACATGTCAAGAAAACACAATTTTTTGATGATCAAAACTACCCAAATTTAGACACCTACTTTTCTGAAAAAGTGGACAGGTCCGGACCTGTTGAAAAAAATAAAATTTTGGCCAATTTTATTTCTTCATAATTTCGATGCCCGAGCTTTAGAAATAGCTTACAGGTTAACATGTCAAGAAAACACAATTTTATGATGATCAAAACTACCCAAATTTAGACACCTCCTTGTCTGAAAAAGTGGACAGGTCCAGACCTGTTGAAAAAAAAAAATTTTGGCCAATTTTATTTCTTCATAATTTCGATGCCCGAGCTTTAGAAATAGCTTACAGGTTAACATGTCAAGAAAACACAATTTTTTGATGATCAAAACTACCCAAATTTAGACACCTCCTTTTCTGAAAAAGTGGACAGGTCCGGACCTGTTGAAAAAAAATAAATTTTGGCCAATTTTATTTCTTCATAATTTCGATGCCCGAGCTTTAGAAATAGCTTACAGGTTAACATGTCAAGAAAACACAATTTTTTGATGATCAAAACTACCCAAATTTAGACACCTACTTTTCTGAAAAAGTGGACAGGTCCGGACCTGTTGAAAAAAATAAAATTTTGGCCAATTTTATTTCTTCATAATTTCGATGCCCGAGCTTTAGAAATAGCTTACAGGTTAACATGTCAAGAAAACACAATTTTTTGATGATCAAAACTACCCAAATTTAGACACCTCCTTTTCTGAAAAAGTGGACAGGTCCGGACCTGTTGAAAAAAATAAAATTTTGGCCAATTTTATTTCTTCATAATTTCGATGCCCGAGCTTTAGAAATAGCTTACAGGTTAACATGTCAAGAAAACACAATTTTTTGATGATCAAAACTACCCAAATTTAGACACCTACTTTTCTGAAAAAGTGGACAGGTCCGGACCTGTTGAAAAAAATTAAATTTTGGCCAATTTTATTTCTTCATAATTTCGATGCCCGAGCTTTAGAAATAGCTTACAGGTTAACATGTCAAGAAAACACAATTTTTTGATGATCAAAACTACCCAAATTTAGACACCTCCTTTTCTGAAAAAGTGGACAGGTCCGGACCTGTTGAAAAAAAAAAAATTTTGGCCAATTTTATTTCTTCATAATTTCGATGCCCGAGCTTTAGAAATAGCTTACAGGTTAACATGTCAAGAAAACACAATTTTATGATGATCAAAACTACCCAAATTTAGACACCTCCTTTTCTGAAAAAGTGGACAGGTCCAGACCTGTTGAAAAAAAAAAATTTTGGCCAATTTTATTTCTTCATAATTTCGATGCCCGAGCTTTAGAAATAGCTTACAGGTTAACATGTCAAGAAAACACAATTTTTTGATGATCAAAACTACCCAAATTTAGACACCTCCTTTTCTGAAAAAGTGGACAGGTCCGGACCTGTTGAAAAAAAATAAATTTTGGCCAATTTTATTTCTTCATAATTTCGATGCCCGAGCTTTAGAAATAGCTTACAGGTTAACATGTCAAGAAAACACAATTTTTTGATGATCAAAACTACCCAAATTTAGACACCTACTTTTCTGAAAAAGTGGACAGGTCCGGACCTGTTGAAAAAAATAAAATTTTGGCCAATTTTATTTCTTCATAATTTCGATGCCCGAGCTTTAGAAATAGCTTACAGGTTAACATGTCAAGAAAACACAATTTTTTGATGATCAAAACTACCCAAATTTAGACACCTCCTTTTCTGAAAAAGTGAACAGGTCCGGACCTGTTGAAAAAAATTAAATTTTGGCCAATTTTATTTCTTCATAATTTCGATGCCCGAGCTTTAGAAATAGCTTACAGGTTAACATGTCAAGAAAACACAATTTTTTGATGATCAAAACTACCCAAATTTAGACACCTCCTTTTCTGAAAAAGTGGACAGGTCCGGACCTGTTGAAAAAAATAAAATTTTGGCCAATTTTATTTCTTCATAATTTCGATGCCCGAGCTTTAGAAATAGCTTACAGGTTAACATGTCAAGAAAACACAATTTATTGATGATCAAAACTACCCAAATTTAGACACCTCCTTTTCTGAAAAAGTGGACAGGTCCGGACCTGTTGAAAAAAATTAAATTTTGGCCAATTTTATTTCTTCATAATTTCGATGCCCGAGCTTTAGAAATAGCTTACAGGTTAACATGTCAAGAAAACACAATTTTTTGATGATCAAAACTACCCAAATTTAGACACCTCCCTTTCTGAAAAAGTGGACAGGTCCGGACCTGTTGAAAAAAAAAAAATTTTGGCCAATTTTATTTCTTCATAATTTCGATGCCCGAGCTTTAGAAATAGCTTACAGGTTAACATGTCAAGAAAACACAATTTTATGATGATCAAAACTACCCAAATTTAGACACCTCCTTTTCTGAAAAAGTGGACAGGTCCAGACCTGTTGAAAAAAAAAAATTTTGGCCAATTTTATTTCTTCATAATTTCGATGCCCGAGCTTTAGAAATAGCTTACAGGTTAACATGTCAAGAAAACACAATTTCTTGATGATCAAAACTACCCAAATTTAGACACCTCCTTTTCTGAAAAAGTGGACAGGTCCGGACCTGTTGAAAAAAATAAAATTTTGGCCAATTTTATTTCTTCATAATTTCGATGCCCGAGCTTTAGAAATAGCTTACAGGTTAACATGTCAAGAAAACACAATTTTTTGATGATCAAAACTACCCAAATTTAGACACCTACTTTTCTGAAAAAGTGGACAGGTCCGGACCTGTTGAAAAAAATAAAATTTTGGCCAATTTTATTTCTTCATAATTTCGATGCCCGAGCTTTAGAAATAGCTTACAGGTTAACATGTCAAGAAAACACAATTTTTTGATGATCAAAACTACCCAAATTTAGACACCTCCTTTTCTGAAAAAGTGAACAGGTCCGGACCTGTTGAAAAAAATTAAATTTTGGCCAATTTTATTTCTTCATAATTTCGATGCCCGAGCTTTAGAAATAGCTTACAGGTTAACATGTCAAGAAAACACAATTTTTTGATGATCAAAACTACCCAAATTTAGACACCTCCTTTTCTGAAAAAGTGGACAGGTCCGGACCTGTTGAAAAAAATAAAATTTTGGCCAATTTTATTTCTTCATAATTTCGATGCCCGAGCTTTAGAAATAGCTTACAGGTTAACATGTCAAGAAAACACAATTTTTTGATGATCAAAACTACCCAAATTTAGACACCTCCTTTTCTGAAAAAGTGGACAGGTCCGGACCTGTTGAAAAAAATAAAATTTTGGCCAATTTTATTTCTTCATAATTTCGATGCCCGAGCTTTAGAAATAGCTTACAGGTTAACATGTCAAGAAAACACAATTTTTTGATGATCAAAACTACCCAAATTTAGACACCTCCTTTTCTGAAAAAGTGGACAGGTCCGGACCTGTTGAAAAAAATTAAATTTTGGCCAATTTTATTTCTTCATAATTTCGATGCCCGAGCTTTAGAAATAGCTTACAGGTTAACATGTCAAGAAAACACAATTTTTTGATGATCAAAACTACCCAAATTTAGACACCTCCTTTTCTGAAAAAGTGGACAGGTCCGGACCTGTTGAAAAAAAATAAATTTTGGCCAATTTTATTTCTTCATAATTTCGATGCCCGAGCTTTAGAAATAGCTTACAGGTTAACATGTCAAGAAAACACAATTTTTTGATGATCAAAACTACCCAAATTTAGACACCTACTTTTCTGAAAAAGTGGACAGGTCCGGACCTGTTGAAAAAAATTAAATTTTGGCCAATTTTATTTCTTCATAATTTCGATGCCCGAGCTTTAGAAATAGCTTACAGGTTAACATGTCAAGAAAACACAATTTTTTGATGATCAAAACTACCCAAATTTAGACACCTCCTTTTCTGAAAAAGTGGACAGGTCCGGACCTGTTGAAAAAAAATAAATTTTGGCCAATTTTATTTCTTCATAATTTCGATGCCCGAGCTTTAGAAATAGCTTACAGGTTAACATGTCAAGAAAACACAATTTTTTGATGATCAAAACTACCCAAATTTAGACACCTCCTTTTCTGAAAAAGTGGACAGGTCCGGACCTGTTGAAAAAAATTAAATTTTGGCCAATTTTATTTCTTCATAATTTCGATGCCCGAGCTTTAGAAATAGCTTACAGGTTAACATGTCAAGAAAACACAATTTTTTGATGATCAAAACTACCCAAATTTAGACACCTCCTTTTCTGAAAAAGTGGACAGGTCCGGATCTTTTGAAAAAAATAAATTTTGGCCAATTTTATTTCTTCATAATTTCGATGCCCGAGCTTTAGAAATAGCTTACAGGTTAACATGTCAAGAAAACACAATTTTTTGATGATCAAAACTACCCAAATTTAGACACCTCCTTTTCTGAAAAAGTGGACAGGTCCGGACCTGTTGAAAAAAATTAAATTTTGGCCAATTTTATTTCTTCATAATTTCGATGCCCGAGCTTTAGAAATAGCTTACAGGTTAACATGTCAAGAAAACACAATTTTTTGATGATCAAAACTACCCAAATTTAGACACCTCCTTTTCTGAAAAAGTGGACAGGTCCGGACCTTTTGAAAAAAATAAATTTTGGCCAATTTTATTTCTTCATAATTTCGATGCCCGAGCTTTAGAAATAGCTTACAGGTTAACATGTCAAGAAAACACAATTTTTTGATGATCAAAACTACCCAAATTTAGACACCTACTTTTCTGAAAAAGTGGACAGGTCCGGACCTGTTGAAAAAAATTAAATTTTGGCCAATTTTATTTCTTCATAATTTCGATGCCCGAGCTTTAGAAATAGCTTACAGGTTAACATGTCAAGAAAACACAATTTTTTGATGATCAAAACTACCCAAATTTAGACACCTACTTTTCTGAAAAAGTGGACAGGTCCGGACCTGTTGAAAAAAATTAAATTTTGGCCAATTTTATTTCTTCATAATTTCGATGCCCGAGCTTTAGAAATAGATTACAGGTTAACATGTCAAGAAAACACAATTTTTTGATGATCAAAACTACCCAAATTTAGACACCTCCTTTTCTGAAAAAGTGGACAGGTCCGGACCTGTTGAAAAAAATTAAATTTTGGCCAATTTTATTTCTTCATAATTTCGATGCCCGAGCTTTAGAAATAGCTTACAGGTTAACATGTCAAGAAAACACAATTTTTTGATGATCAAAACTACCCAAATTTAGACACCTACTTTTCTGAAAAAGTGGACAGGTCCGGACCTGTTGAAAAAAATAAAATTTTGGCCAATTTTATTTCTTCATAATTTCGATGCCCGAGCTTTAGAAATAGCTTACAGGTTAACATGTCAAGAAAACACAATTTTTTGATGATCAAAACTACCCAAATTTAGACACCTCCTTTTCTGAAAAAGTGGACAGGTCCGGACCTGTTGAAAAAAATTAAATTTTGGCCAATTTTATTTCTTCATAATTTCGATGCCCGAGCTTTAGAAATAGCTTACAGGTTAACATGTCAAGAAAACACAATTTTTTGATGATCAAAACTACCCAAATTTAGACACCTCCTTTTCTGAAAAAGTGGACAGGTCCGGACCTGTTGAAAAAAATTAAATTTTGGCCAATTTTATTTCTTCATAATTTCGATGCCCGAGCTTTAGAAATAGCTTACAGGTTAACATGTCAAGAAAACACAATTTTTTGATGATCAAAACTACCCAAATTTAGACACCTACTTTTCTGAAAAAGTGGACAGGTCCGGACCTGTTGAAAAAAATTAAATTTTGGCCAATTTTATTTCTTCATAATTTCGATGCCCGAGCTTTAGAAATAGCTTACAGGTTAACATGTCAAGAAAACACAATTTTTTGATGATCAAAACTACCCAAATTTAGACACCTCCTTTTCTGAAAAAGTGGACAGGTCCGGACCTGTTGAAAAAAAATAAATTTTGGCCAATTTTATTTCTTCATAATTTCGATGCCCGAGCTTTAGAAATAGCTTACAGGTTAACATGTCAAGAAAACACAATTTTATGATGATCAAAACTACCCAAATTTAGACACCTCCTTTTCTGAAAAAGTGGACAGGTCCAGACCTGTTGAAAAAAAAAAATTTTGGCCAATTTTATTTCTTCATAATTTCGATGCCCGAGCTTTAGAAATAGCTTACAGGTTAACATGTCAAGAAAACACAATTTTTTGATGATCAAAACTACCCAAATTTAGACACCTCCTTTTCTGAAAAAGTGGACAGGTCCGGACCTGTTGAAAAAAAATAAATTTTGGCCAATTTTATTTCTTCATAATTTCGATGCCCGAGCTTTAGAAATAGCTTACAGGTTAACATGTCAAGAAAACACAATTTTTTGATGATCAAAACTACCCAAATTTAGACACCTACTTTTCTGAAAAAGTGGACAGGTCCGGACCTGTTGAAAAAAATTAAATTTTGGCCAATTTTATTTCTTCATAATTTCGATGCCCGAGCTTTAGAAATAGCTTACAGGTTAACATGTCAAGAAAACACAATTTTTTGATGATCAAAACTACCCAAATTTAGACACCTCCTTTTCTGAAAAAGTGGACAGGTCCGGACCTGTTGAAAAAAAAAAAATTTTGGCCAATTTTATTTCTTCATAATTTCGATGCCCGAGCTTTAGAAATAGCTTACAGGTTAACATGTCAAGAAAACACAATTTTATGATGATCAAAACTACCCAAATTTAGACACCTCCTTTTCTGAAAAAGTGGACAGGTCCAGACCTGTTGAAAAAAAAAAATTTTGGCCAATTTTATTTCTTCATAATTTCGATGCCCGAGCTTTAGAAATAGCTTACAGGTTAACATGTCAAGAAAACACAATTTTTTGATGATCAAAACTACCCAAATTTAGACACCTCCTTTTCTGAAAAAGTGGACAGGTCCGGACCTGTTGAAAAAAAATAAATTTTGGCCAATTTTATTTCTTCATAATTTCGATGCCCGAGCTTTAGAAATAGCTTACAGGTTAACATGTCAAGAAAACACAATTTTATGATGATCAAAACTACCCAAATTTAGACACCTCCTTTTCTGAAAAAGTGGACAGGTCCAGACCTGTTGAAAAAAAAAAATTTTGGCCAATTTTATTTCTTCATAATTTCGATGCCCGAGCTTTAGAAATAGCTTACAGGTTAACATGTCAAGAAAACACAATTTTTTGATGATCAAAACTACCCAAATTTAGACACCTCCTTTTCTGAAAAAGTGGACAGGTCCGGACCTGTTGAAAAAAAATAAATTTTGGCCAATTTTATTTCTTCATAATTTCGATGCCCGAGCTTTAGAAATAGCTTACAGGTTAACATGTCAAGAAAACACAATTTTTTGATGATCAAAACTACCCAAATTTAGACACCTACTTTTCTGAAAAAGTGGACAGGTCCGGACCTGTTGAAAAAAATTAAATTTTGGCCAATTTTATTTCTTCATAATTTCGATGCCCGAGCTTTAGAAATAGCTTACAGGTTAACATGTCAAGAAAACACAATTTTTTGATGATCAAAACTACCCAAATTTAGACACCTCCTTTTCTGAAAAAGTGGACAGGTCCGGACCTGTTGAAAAAAAAAAAATTTTGGCCAATTTTATTTCTTCATAATTTCGATGCCCGAGCTTTAGAAATAGCTTACAGGTTAACATGTCAAGAAAACACAATTTTATGATGATCAAAACTACCCAAATTTAGACACCTCCTTTTCTGAAAAAGTGGACAGGTCCAGACCTGTTGAAAAAAAAAAATTTTGGCCAATTTTATTTCTTCATAATTTCGATGCCCGAGCTTTAGAAATAGCTTACAGGTTAACATGTCAAGAAAACACAATTTTTTGATGATCAAAACTACCCAAATTTAGACACCTCCTTTTCTGAAAAAGTGGACAGGTCCGGACCTGTTGAAAAAAAATAAATTTTGGCCAATTTTATTTCTTCATAATTTCGATGCCCGAGCTTTAGAAATAGCTTACAGGTTAACATGTCAAGAAAACACAATTTTTTGATGATCAAAACTACCCAAATTTAGACACCTCCTTTTCTGAAAAAGTGGACAGGTCCGGACCTGTTGAAAAAAATAAATTTTGGCCAATTTTATTTCTTCATAATTTCGATGCCCGAGCTTTAGAAATAGCTTACAGGTTAACATGTCAGAAAACACAATTTTTTGATGATCAAAACTACCCAAATTTAGACACCTACTTTTCTGAAAAAGTGGACAGGTCCGGACCTTTTGAAAAAAATAAAATTTTGGCCAATTTTATTTCTTCATAATTTCGATGCCCGAGCTTTAGAAATAGCTTACAGGTTAACATGTCAAGAAAACACAATTTTTTGATGATCAAAACTACCCAAATTTAGACACCTCCTTTTCTGAAAAAGTGGACAGGTCCGGACCTGTTGAAAAAAAATAAATTTTGGCCAATTTTATTTCTTCATAATTTCGATGCCCGAGCTTTAGAAATAGCTTACAGGTTAACATGTCAAGAAAACACAATTTTTTGATGATCAAAACTACCCAAATTTAGACACCTCCTTTTCTGAAAAAGTGGACAGGTCCGGACCTGTTGAAAAAAATTAAATTTTGGCCAATTTTATTTCTTCATAATTTCGATGCCCGAGCTTTAGAAATAGCTTACAGGTTAACATGTCAAGAAAACACAATTTTTTGATGATCAAAACTACCCAAATTTAGACACCTCCTTTTCTGAAAAAGTGGACAGGTCCGGACCTGTTGAAAAAAATAAATTTTGGCCAATTTTATTTCTTCATAATTTCGATGCCCGAGCTTTAGAAATAGCTTACAGGTTAACATGTCAGAAAACACAATTTTTTGATGATCAAAACTACCCAAATTTAGACACCTACTTTTCTGAAAAAGTGGACAGGTCCGGACCTTTTGAAAAAAATAAAATTTTGGCCAATTTTATTTCTTCATACTTTCGATGCCCGAGCTTTAGAAATAGCTTACAGGTTAACATGTCAAGAAAACACAATTTTTTGATGATCAAAACTACCCAAATTTAGACACCTCCTTTTCTGAAAAAGTGGACAGGTCCGGACCTGTTGAAAAAAAATAAATTTTGGCCAATTTTATTTCTTCATAATTTCGATGCCCGAGCTTTAGAAATAGCTTACAGGTTAACATGTCAAGAAAACACAATTTTTTGATGATCAAAACTACCCAAATTTAGACACCTCCTTTTCTGAAAAAGTGGACAGGTCCGGACCTGTTGAAAAAAATTAAATTTTGGCCAATTTTATTTCTTCATAATTTCGATGCCCGAGCTTTAGAAATAGCTTACAGGTTAACATGTCAAGAAAACACAATTTTTTGATGATCAAAACTACCCAAATTTAGACACCTCCTTTTCTGAAAAAGTGAACAGGTCCGGACCTGTTGAAAAAAATTAAATTTTGGCCAATTTTATTTCTTCATAATTTCGATGCCCGAGCTTTAGAAATAGCTTACAGGTTAACATGTCAAGAAAACACAATTTTTTGATGATCAAAACTACCCAAATTTAGACACCTCCTTTTCTGAAAAAGTGGACAGGTCCGGACCTGTTGAAAAAAATAAAATTTTGGCCAATTTTATTTCTTCATAATTTCGATGCCCGAGCTTTAGAAATAGCTTACAGGTTAACATGTCAAGAAAACACAATTTTTTGATGATCAAAACTACCCAAATTTAGACACCTCCTTTTCTGAAAAAGTGGACAGGTCCGGACCTGTTGAAAAAAATAAATTTTGGCCAATTTTATTTCTTCATAATTTCGATGCCCGAGCTTTAGAAATAGCTTACAGGTTAACATGTCAGAAAACACAATTTTTTGATGATCAAAACTACCCAAATTTAGACACCTACTTTTCTGAAAAAGTGGACAGGTCCGGACCTGTTGAAAAAAATAAAATTTTGGCCAATTTTATTTCTTCATAATTTCGATGCCCGAGCTTTAGAAATAGCTTACAGGTTAACATGTCAAGAAAACACAATTTTTTGATGATCAAAACTACCCAAATTTAGACACCTCCTTTTCTGAAAAAGTGGACAGGTCCGGACCTGTTGAAAAAAAATAAATTTTGGCCAATTTTATTTCTTCATAATTTCGATGCCCGAGCTTTAGAAATAGCTTACAGGTTAACATGTCAAGAAAACACAATTTTTTGATGATCAAAACTACCCAAATTTAGACACCTCCTTTTCTGAAAAAGTGGACAGGTCCGGACCTGTTGAAAAAAATTAAATTTTGGCCAATTTTATTTCTTCATAATTTCGATGCCCGAGCTTTAGAAATAGCTTACAGGTTAACATGTCAAGAAAACACAATTTTTTGATGATCAAAACTACCCAAATTTAGACACCTCCTTTTCTGAAAAAGTGGACAGGTCCGGACCTGTTGAAAAAAAAAAAATTTTGGCCAATTTTATTTCTTCATAATTTCGATGCCCGAGCTTTAGAAATAGCTTACAGGTTAACATGTCAAGAAAACACAATTTTTTGATGATCAAAACTACCCAAATTTAGACACCTCCTTTTCTGAAAAAGTGGACAGGTCCGGACCTGTTGAAAAAAATTAAATTTTGGCCAATTTTATTTCTTCATAATTTCGATGCCCGAGCTTTAGAAATAGCTTACATAAGAACATAAGAACATAAGAAAGTTTACAAACGAGAGGAGGCCATTCAGCCCATCTTGCTCGTTTGGTTGTTAGTAGCTTATTGATCCCAGAATCTCATCAAGCAGCTTCTTGAAGGATCCCAGGGTGTCAGCTTCAACAACATTACTGGGGAGTTGGTTCCAGACCCTCACAATTCTCTGTGTAAAAAAGTGCCTCCTATTTTCTGTTCTGAATGCCCCTTTATCTAATCTCCATTTATGACCCCTGGTCCTTTTTTCTTTTTTCAAGTCAAAGAAGTCCCCCGGGTTGACATTGTCTATACCTTTTAGGATTTTGAATGTTTGAATCAGATCGCCGCGTAGTCTTCTTTGTTCAAGACTGAATAGATTCAATTCTTTTAGCCTGTCTGCATACGACATGCCTTTTAAACCCGGGATAATTCTGGTTGCTCTTCTTTGCACTCTTTCTAGAGCAGCAATATCCTTTTTGTAACGAGGTGACCAGAACTGAACACAATATTCTAGGTGAGGTCTTACTAATGCATTGTAGAGTTTACAGGTTAACAGCTTATAGGTTAACATGTCAAGAAAACCTGTTGAACCTGTTGAAAAAAATTAAATTTTGGCCAATTTTATTTCTTCATAATTTCGATGCCCGAGCTTTAGAAATAGCTTACAGGTTAACATGTCAAGAAAACACAATTTTTTGATGATCAAAACTACCCAAATTTAGACACCTCCTTTTCTGAAAAAGTGGACAGGTCCGGACCTTTTGAAAAAAATAAATTTTGGCCAATTTTATTTCTTCATAATTTCGATGCCCGAGCTTTAGAAATAGCTTACAGGTTAACATGTCAAGAAAACACAATTTTTTGATGATCAAAACTACCCAAATTTAGACACCTACTTTTCTGAAAAAGTGGACAGGTCCGGACCTGTTGAAAAAAATAAATTTTGGCCAATTTTATTTCTTCATAATTTCGATGCCCGAGCTTTAGAAATAGCTTACAGGTTAACATGTCAAGAAAACACAATTTTTTGATGATCAAAACTACCCAAATTTAGACACCTACTTTTCTGAAAAAGTGGACAGGTCCGGACCTGTTGAAAAAAATTAAATTTTGGCCAATTTTATTTCTTCATAATTTCGATGCCCGAGCTTTAGAAATAGCTTACAGGTTAACATGTCAAGAAAACACAATTTTTTGATGATCAAAACTACCCAAATTTAGACACCTCCTTTTCTGAAAAAGTGGACAGGTCCGGACCTGTTGAAAAAAAATAAATTTTGGCCAATTTTATTTCTTCATAATTTCGATGCCCGAGCTTTAGAAATAGCTTACAGGTTAACATGTCAAGAAAACACAATTTTTTGATGATCAAAACTACCCAAATTTAGACACCTACTTTTCTGAAAAAGTGGACAGGTCCGGACCTGTTGAAAAAAATAAAATTTTGGCCAATTTTATTTCTTCATAATTTCGATGCCCGAGCTTTAGAAATAGCTTACAGGTTAACATGTCAAGAAAACACAATTTTTTGATGATCAAAACTACCCAAATTAAGACACCTCCTTTTCTGAAAAAGTGGACAGGTCCGGACCTTTTGAAAAAAATAAATTTTGGCCAATTTTATTTCTTCATAATTTCGATGCCCGAGCTTTAGAAATAGCTTACAGGTTAACATGTCAAGAAAACACAATTTTTTGATGATCAAAACTACCCAAATTTAGACACCTACTTTTCTGAAAAAGTGGACAGGTCCGGACCTGTTGAAAAAAAATAAATTTTGGCCAATTTTATTTCTTCATAATTTCGATGCCCGAGCTTTAGAAATAGCTTACAGGTTAACATGTCAAGAAAACACAATTTTTTGATGATCAAAACTACCCAAATTTAGACACCTACTTTTCTGAAAAAGTGGACAGGTCCGGACCTGTTGAAAAAAATAAAATTTTGGCCAATTTTATTTCTTCATAATTTCGATGCCCGAGCTTTAGAAATAGCTTACAGGTTAACATGTCAAGAAAACACAATTTTTTGATGATCAAAACTACCCAAATTTAGACACCTCCTTTTCTGAAAAAGTGGACAGGTCCGGACCTGTTGAAAAAAATAAAATTTTGGCCAATTTTATTTCTTCATAATTTCGATGCCCGAGCTTTAGAAATAGCTTACAGGTTAACATGTCAAGAAAACACAATTTTTTGATGATCAAAACTACCCAAATTTAGACACCTCCTTTTCTGAAAAAGTGGACAGGTCTGGACCTGTTGAAAAAAATTAAATTTTGGCCAATTTTATTTCTTCATAATTTCGATGCCCGAGCTTTAGAAATAGCTTACAGGTTAACATGTCAAGAAAACACAATTTTTTGATGATCAAAACTACCCAAATTTAGACACCTCCTTTTCTGAAAAAGTGGACAGGTCCGGACCTGTTGAAAAAAATTAAATTTTGGCCAATTTTATTTCTTCATAATTTCGATGCCCGAGCTTTAGAAATAGCTTACAGGTTAACATGTCAAGAAAACACAATTTTTTGATGATCAAAACTACCCAAATTTAGACACATCCTTTTCTGAAAAAGTGGACAGGTCCGGACCTTTTGAAAAAAATTAAATTTTGGCCAATTTTATTTCTTCATAATTTCGATGCCCGAGCTTTAGAAATAGCTTACAGGTTAACATGTCAAGAAAACACAATTTTTTGATGATCAAAACTACCCAAATTTAGACACCTACTTTTCTGAAAAAGTGGACAGGTCCGGACCTGTTGAAAAAAATTAAATTTTGGCCAATTTTATTTCTTCATAATTTCGATGCCCGAGCTTTAGAAATAGCTTACAGGTTAACATGTCAAGAAAACACAATTTTTTGATGATCAAAACTACCCAAATTTAGACACCTCCTTTTCTGAAAAAGTGGACAGGTCCGGACCTTTTGAAAAAAATAAAATTTTGGCCAATTTTATTTCTTCATAATTTCGATGCCCGAGCTTTAGAAATAGCTTACAGGTTAACGTGTCAAGAAAACACAATTTTTTGATGATCAAAACTACCCAAATTTAGACACATCCTTTTCTGAAAAAGTGGACAGGTCCGGACCTGTTGAAAAAAATTAAATTTTGGCCAATTTTATTTCTTCATAATTTCGATGCCCAAGCTTTAGAAATAGCTTACAGGTTAACATGTCAAGAAAACACAATTTTTTGATGATCAAAACTACCCAAATTTAGACACCTCCTTTTCTGAAAAAGTGGACAGGTCCGGACCTGTTGAAAAAAATTAAATTTTGGCCAATTTTATTTCTTCATAATTTCGATGCCCGAGCTTTAGAAATAGCTTACAGGTTAACATGTCAAGAAAACACAATTTTTTGATGATCAAAACTACCCAAATTTAGACACCTCCTTTTCTGAAAAAGTGGACAGGTCCGGACCTGTTGAAAAAAATTAAATTTTGGCCAATTTTATTTCTTCATAATTTCGATGCCCGAGCTTTAGAAATAGCTTACAGGTTAACATGTCAAGAAAACACAATTTTTTGATGATCAAAACTACCCAAATTTAACACCTCCTTTTCTGAAAAAGTGGACAGGTCCGGACCTGTTGAAAAAAATTAAATTTTGGCCAATTTTATTTCTTCATAATTTCGATGCCCGAGCTTTAGAAATAGCTTACAGGTTAACATGTCAAGAAAACACAATTTTTTGATGATCAAAACTACCCAAATTTAGACACCTCCTTTTCTGAAAAAGTGGACAGGTCCGGACCTGTTGAAAAAAAATAAATTTTGGCCAATTTTATTTCTTCATAATTTCGATGCCCGAGCTTTAGAAATAGCTTACAGGTTAACATGTCAAGAAAACACAATTTTTTGATGATCAAAACTACCCAAATTTAGACACCTCCTTTTCTGAAAAAGTGGACAGGTCCGGACCTGTTGAAAAAAATTAAATTTTGGCCAATTTTATTTCTTCATAATTTCGATGCCCGAGCTTTAGAAATAGCTTACAGGTTAACATGTCAAGAAAACACAATTTTTTGATGATCAAAACTACCCAAATTTAGACACCTCCTTTTCTGAAAAAGTGGACAGGTCCGGACCTGTTGAAAAAAATTAAATTTTGGCCAATTTTATTTCTTCATAATTTCGATGCCCGAGCTTTAGAAATAGCTTACAGGTTAACATGTCAAGAAAACACAATTTTTTGATGATCAAAACTACCCAAATTTAGACACCTCCTTTTCTGAAAAAGTGGACAGGTCCGGACCTGTTGAAAAAAAATAAATTTTGGCCAATTTTATTTCTTCATAATTTCGATGCCCGAGCTTTAGAAATAGCTTACAGGTTAACATGTCAAGAAAACACAATTTTTTGATGATCAAAACTACCCAAATTTAGACACCTCCTTTTCTGAAAAAGTGGACAGGTCCGGACCTGTTGAAAAAAATTAAATTTTGGCCAATTTTATTTCTTCATAATTTCGATGCCCGAGCTTTAGAAATAGCTTACAGGTTAACATGTCAAGAAAACACAATTTTTTGATGATCAAAACTACCCAAATTTAGACACCTCCTTTTCTGAAAAAGTGGACAGGTCCGGACCTGTTGAAAAAAAATAAATTTTGGCCAATTTTATTTCTTCATAATTTCGATGCCCGAGCTTTAGAAATAGCTTACAGGTTAACATGTCAAGAAAACACAATTTTTTGATGATCAAAACTACCCAAATTTAGACACCTCCTTTTCTGAAAAAGTGGACAGGTCCGGACCTGTTGAAAAAAAATAAATTTTGGCCAATTTTATTTCTTCATAATTTCGATGCCCGAGCTTTAGAAATAGCTTACAGGTTAACATGTCAAGAAAACACAATTTTTTGATGATCAAAACTACCCAAATTTAGACACCTCCTTTTCTGAAAAAGTGGACAGGTCCGGACCTTTTGAAAAAAATAAAATTTTGGCCAATTTTATTTCTTCATAATTTCGATGCCCGAGCTTTAGAAATAGCTTACAGGTTAACATGTCAAGAAAACACAATTTTTTGATGATCAAAACTACCCAAATTTAGACACCTCCTTTTCTGAAAAAGTGGACAGGTCCGGACCTGTTGAAAAAAATTAAATTTTGGCCAATTTTATTTCTTCATAATTTCGATGCCCGAGCTTTAGAAATAGCTTACAGGTTAACATGTCAAGAAAACACAATTTTTTGATGATCAAAACTACCCAAATTTAGACACCTCCTTTTCTGAAAAAGTGGACAGGTCCGGACCTGTTGAAAAAAAATAAATTTTGGCCAATTTGATTTCTTCATAATTTCGATGCCCGAGCTTTAGAAATAGCTTACAGGTTAACATGTCAAGAAAACACAATTTTTTGATGATCAAAACTACCCAAATTTAGACACCTACTTTTCTGAAAAAGTGGACAGGTCCGGACCTGTTGAAAAAAATAAAATTTTGGCCAATTTTATTTCTTCATAATTTCGATGCCCGAGCTTTAGAAATAGCTTACAGGTTAACATGTCAAGAAAACACAATTTTTTGATGATCAAAACTACCCAAATTTAGACACCTCCTTTTCTGAAAAAGTGGACAGGTCCGGACCTGTTGAAAAAAATTAAATTTTGGCCAATTTTATTTCTTCATAATTTCGATGCCCGAGCTTTAGAAATAGCTTACAGGTTAACATGTCAAGAAAACACAATTTTTTGATGATCAAAACTACCCAAATTTAGACACCTCCTTTTCTGAAAAAGTGGACAGGTCCGGACCTGTTGAAAAAAATTAAATTTTGGCCAATTTTATTTCTTCATAATTTCGATGCCCGAGCTTTAGAAATAGCTTACAGGTTAACATGTCAAGAAAACACAATTTTTTGATGATCAAAACTACCCAAATTTAGACACCTCCTTTTCTGAAAAAGTGGACAGGTCCGGACCTGTTGAAAAAAATTAAATTTTGGCCAATTTTATTTCTTCATAATTTCGATGCCCGAGCTTTAGAAATAGCTTACAGGTTAACATGTCAAGAAAACACAATTTTTTGATGATCAAAACTACCCAAATTTAGACACCTACTTTTCTGAAAAAGTGGACAGGTCCGGACCTGTTGAAAAAAATTAAATTTTGGCCAATTTTATTTCTTCATAATTTCGATGCCCGAGCTTTAGAAATAGCTTACAGGTTAACATGTCAAGAAAACACAATTTTTTGATGATCAAAACTACCCAAATTTTTAGACACCTCCTTTTCTGAAAAAGTGGACAGGTCCGGACCTGTTGAAAAAAATTAAATTTTGGCCAATTTTATTTCTTCATAATTTCGATGCCCGAGCTTTAGAAATAGCTTACAGGTTAACATGTCAAGAAAACACAATTTTTTGATGATCAAAACTACCCAAATTTAGACACCTCCTTTTCTGAAAAAGTGGACAGGTCCGGACCTGTTGAAAAAAAATAAATTTTGGCCAATTTTATTTCTTCATAATTTCGATGCCCGAGCTTTAGAAATAGCTTACAGGTTAACATGTCAAGAAAACACAATTTTTTGATGATCAAAACTACCCAAATTTAGACACCTCCTTTTCTGAAAAAGTGGACAGGTCCGGACCTTTTGAAAAAAAATAAATTTTGGCCAATTTTATTTCTTCATAATTTCGATGCCCGAGCTTTAGAAATAGCTTACAGGTTAACATGTCAAGAAAACACAATTTTTTGATGATCAAAACTACCCAAATTTAGACACCTCCTTTTCTGAAAAAGTGGACAGGTCCGGACCTGTTGAAAAAAAATAAATTTTGGCCAATTTTATTTCTTCATAATTTCGATGCCCGAGCTTTAGAAATAGCTTACAGGTTAACATGTCAAGAAAACACAATTTTTTGATGATCAAAACTACCCAAATTTAGACACCTCCTTTTCTGAAAAAGTGGACAGGTCCGGACCTGTTGAAAAAATTTAAATTTTGGCCAATTTTATTTCTTCATAATTTCGATGCCCGAGCTTTAGAAATAGCTTACAGGTTAACATGTCAAGAAAACACAATTTTTTGATGATCAAAACTACCCAAATTTAGACACCTCCTTTTCTGAAAAAGTGGACAGGTCCGGACCTGTTGAAAAAAATTAAATTTTGGCCAGTTTTATTTCTTCATAATTTCGATGCCCGAGCTTTAGAAATAGCTTACAGGTTAACATGTCAAGAAAACACAATTTTTTGATGATCAAAACTACCCAAATTTAGACACATCCTTTTCTGAAAAAGTGGACAGGTCCGGACCTGTTGAAAAAAAATAAATTTTGGCCAATTTTAATTCTTCATAATTTCGATGCCCGAGCTTTAGAAATAGCTTACAGGTTAACATGTCAAGAAAACACAATTTTTTGATGATCAAAACTACCCAAATTTAGACACCTACTTTTCTGAAAAAGTGGACAGGTCCGGACCTGTTGAAAAAAATTAAATTTTGGCCAATTTTATTTCTTCATAATTTCGATGCCCGAGCTTTAGAAATAGCTTACAGGTTAACATGTCAAGAAAACACAATTTTTTGATGATCAAAACTACCCAAATTTTTAGACACCTCCTTTTCTGAAAAAGTGGACAGGTCCGGACCTGTTGAAAAAAATTAAATTTTGGCCAATTTTATTTCTTCATAATTTCGATGCCCGAGCTTTAGAAATAGCTTACAGGTTAACATGTCAAGAAAACACAATTTTTTGATGATCAAAACTACCCAAATTTAGACACCTCCTTTTCTGAAAAAGTGGACAGGTCCGGACCTGTTGAAAAAAAATAAATTTTGGCCAATTTTATTTCTTCATAATTTCGATGCCCGAGCTTTAGAAATAGCTTACAGGTTAACATGTCAAGAAAACACAATTTTTTGATGATCAAAACTACCCAAATTTAGACACCTCCTTTTCTGAAAAAGTGGACAGGTCCGGACCTGTTGAAAAAAAATAAATTTTGGCCAATTTTATTTCTTCATAATTTCGATGCCCGAGCTTTAGAAATAGCTTACAGGTTAACATGTCAAGAAAACACAATTTTTTGATGATCAAAACTACCCAAATTTAGACACCTCCTTTTCTGAAAAAGTGGACAGGTCCGGACCTGTTGAAAAAAATTAAATTTTGGCCAATTTTATTTCTTCATAATTTCGATGCCCGAGCTTTAGAAATAGCTTACAGGTTAACATGTCAAGAAAACACAATTTTTTGATGATCAAAACTACCCAAATTTAGACACCTCCTTTTCTGAAAAAGTGGACAGGTCCGGACCTGTTGAAAAAAAATAAATTTTGGCCAATTTTATTTCTTCATAATTTCGATGCCCGAGCTTTAGAAATAGCTTACAGGTTAACATGTCAAGAAAACACAATTTTTTGATGATCAAAACTACCCAAATTTAGACACCTCCTTTTCTGAAAAAGTGGACAGGTCCGGACCTGTTGAAAAAAATTAAATTTTGGCCAATTTTATTTCTTCATAATTTCGATGCCCGAGCTTTAGAAATAGCTTACAGGTTAACATGTCAAGAAAACACAATTTTTTGATGATCAAAACTACCCAAATTTAGACACCTCCTTTTCTGAAAAAGTGGACAGGTCCGGACCTGTTGAAAAAAATTAAATTTTGGCCAATTTTATTTCTTCATAATTTCGATGCCCGAGCTTTAGAAATAGCTTACAGGTTAACATGTCAAGAAAACACAATTTTTTGATGATCAAAACTACCCAAATTTAGACACCTCCTTTTCTGAAAAAGTGGACAGGTCCGGACCTGTTGAAAAAAATTAAATTTTGGCCAATTTTATTTCTTCATAATTTCGATGCCCGAGCTTTAGAAATAGCTAACAGGTTAACATGTCAAGAAAACACAATTTTTTGATGATCAATACTACCCAAATTTAGACACCTACTTTTCTGAAAAAGTGGACAGGTCCGGACCTGTTGAAAAAAATAAAATTTTGGCCAATTTTATTTCTTCATAATTTCGATGCCCGAGCTTTAGAAATAGCTTACAGGTTAACATGTCAAGAAAACACAATTTTTTGATGATCAAAACTACCCAAATTTAGACACCTCCTTTTCTGAAAAAGTGGACAGGTCCGGACCTTTTGAAAAAAATAAATTTTGGCCAATTTTATTTCTTCATAATTTCGATGCCCGAGCTTTAGAAATAGCTTACAGGTTAACATGTCAAGAAAACACAATTTTTTGATGATCAAAACTACCCAAATTTAGACACCTACTTTTCTGAAAAAGTGGACAGGTCCGGACCTGTTGAAAAAAATAAAATTTTGGCCAATTTTATTTCTTCATAATTTCGATGCCCGAGCTTTAGAAATAGCTTACAGGTTAACATGTCAAGAAAACACAATTTTTTGATGATCAAAACTACCCAAATTTAGACACCTCCTTTTCTGAAAAAGTGGACAGGTCCGGACCTGTTGAAAAAAATTAAATTTTGGCCAATTTTATTTCTTCATAATTTCGATGCCCGAGCTTTAGAAATAGCTTACAGGTTAACATGTCAAGAAAACACAATTTTTTGATGATCAAAACTACCCAAATTTAGACACCTCCTTTTCTGAAAAAGTGGACAGGTCCGGACCTGTTGAAAAAAATTAAATTTTGGCCAATTTTATTTCTTCATAATTTCGATGCCCGAGCTTTAGAAATAGCTTACAGGTTAACATGTCAAGAAAACACAATTTTTTGATGATCAAAACTACCCAAATTTAGACACCTCCTTTTCTGAAAAAGTGGACAGGTCCGGACCTGTTGAAAAAAATAAAATTTTGGCCAATTTTATTTCTTCATAATTTCGATGCCCGAGCTTTAGAAATAGCTTACAGGTTAACATGTCAAGAAAACACAATTTTTTGATGATCAAAACTACCCAAATTTAGACACCTCCTTTTCTGAAAAAGTGGACAGGTCCGGACCTGTTGAAAAAAATTAAATTTTGGCCAATTTTATTTCGTCATAATTTCGATGCCCGAGCTTTAGAAATAGCTTACAGGTTAACATGTCAAGAAAACACAATTTTTTGATGATCAAAACTACCCAAATTTAGACACATCCTTTTCTGAAAAAGTGGACAGGTCCGGACCTTTTGAAAAAAATTAAATTTTGGCCAATTTTATTTCTTCATAATTTCGATGCCCGAGCTTTAGAAATAGCTTACAGGTTAACATGTCAAGAAAACACAATTTTTTGATGATCAAAACTACCCAAATTTAGACACCTACTTTTCTGAAAAAGTGGACAGGTCCGGACCTGTTGAAAAAAATAAAATTTTGGCCAATTTTATTTCTTCATAATTTCGATGCCCGAGCTTTAGAAATAGCTTACAGGTTAACATGTCAAGAAAACACAATTTTTTGATGATCAAAACTACCCAAATTTAGACACCTCCTTTTCTGAAAAAGTGGACAGGTCCGGACCTTTTGAAAAAAATAAATTTTGGCCAATTTTATTTCTTCATAATTTCGATGCCCGAGCTTTAGAAATAGCTTACAGGTTAACATGTCAAGAAAACACAATTTTAAGATGATCAAAACTACCCAAATTTAGACACCTCCTTTTCTGAAAAAGTGGACAGGTCCGGACCTGTTGAAAAAAATAAAATTTTGGCCAATTTTATTTCTTCATAATTTCGATGCCCGAGCTTTAGAAATAGCTTACAGGTTAACGTGTCAAGAAAACACAATTTTTTGATGATCAAAACTACCCAAATTTAGACACATCCTTTTCTGAAAAAGTGGACAGGTCCGGACCTGTTGAAAAAAATAAAATTTTGGCCAATTTTATTTCTTCATAATTTCGATGCCCGAGCTTTAGAAATAGCTTACAGGTTAACATGTCAAGAAAACACAATTTTTTGATGATCAAAACTACCCAAATTTAGACACCTACTTTTCTGAAAAAGTGGACAGGTCCGGACCTGTTGAAAAAAATAAAATTTTGGCCAATTTTATTTCTTCATAATTTCGATGCCCGAGCTTTAGAAATAGCTTACAGGTTAACATGTCAAGAAAACACAATTTTTTGATGATCAAAACTACCCAAATTTAGACACCTACTTTTCTGAAAAAGTGGACAGGTCCGGACCTGTTGAAAAAAATAAAATTTTGGCCAATTTTATTTCTTCATAATTTCGATGCCCGAGCTTTAGAAATAGCTTACAGGTTAACATGTCAAGAAAACACAATTTTTTGATGATCAAAACTACCCAAATTTAGACACCTCCTTTTCTGAAAAAGTGGACAGGTCCGGACCTTTTGAAAAAAATAAATTTTGGCCAATTTTATTTCTTCATAATTTCGATGCCCGAGCTTTAGAAATAGCTTACAGGTTAACATGTCAAGAAAACACAATTTTTTGATGATCAAAACTACCCAAATTTAGACACCTCCTTTTCTGAAAAAGTGGACAGGTCCGGACCTGTTGAAAAAAATAAAATTTTGGCCAATTTTATTTCTTCATAATTTCGATGCCCGAGCTTTAGAAATAGCTTACAGGTTAACGTGTCAAGAAAACACAATTTTTTGATGATCAAAACTACCCAAATTTAGACACATCCTTTTCTGAAAAAGTGGACAGGTCCGGACCTGTTGAAAAAAATTAAATTTTGGCCAATTTTATTTCTTCATAATTTCGATGCCCAAGCTTTAGAAATAGCTTACAGGTTAACATGTCAAGAAAACACAATTTTTTGATGATCAAAACTACCCAAATTTAGACACCTCCTTTTCTGAAAAAGTGGACAGGTCCGGACCTGTTGAAAAAAATAAAATTTTGGCCAATTTTATTTCTTCATAATTTCGATGCCCGAGCTTTAGAAATAGCTTACAGGTTAACATGTCAAGAAAACACAATTTTTTGATGATCAAAACTACCCAAATTTAGACACCTACTTTTCTGAAAAAGTGGACAGGTCCGGACCTGTTGAAAAAAATAAAATTTTGGCCAATTTTATTTCTTCATAATTTCGATGCCCGAGCTTTAGAAATAGCTTACAGGTTAACATGTCAAGAAAACACAATTTTTTGATGATCAAAACTACCCAAATTTAGACACCTCCTTTTCTGAAAAAGTGGACAGGTCCGGACCTTTTGAAAAAAATAAATTTTGGCCAATTTTATTTCTTCATAATTTCGATGCCCGAGCTTTAGAAATAGCTTACAGGTTAACATGTCAAGAAAACACAATTTTTTGATGATCAAAACTACCCAAATTTAGACACCTCCTTTTCTGAAAAAGTGGACAGGTCCGGACCTGTTGAAAAAAATAAAATTTTGGCCAATTTTATTTCTTCATAATTTCGATGCCCGAGCTTTAGAAATAGCTTACAGGTTAACATGTCAAGAAAACACAATTTTTTGATGATCAAAACTACCCAAATTTAGACACATCCTTTTCTGAAAAAGTGGACAGGTCCGGACCTTTTGAAAAAAATAAATTTTGGCCAATTTTATTTCTTCATAATTTCGATGCCCGAGCTTTAGAAATAGCTTACAGGTTAACATGTCAAGAAAACACAATTTTTTGATGATCAAAACTACCCAAATTTAGACACCTCCTTTTCTGAAAAAGTGGACAGGTCCGGACCTGTTGAAAAAAATAAAATTTTGGCCAATTTTATTTCTTCATAATTTCGATGCCCGAGCTTTAGAAATAGCTTACAGGTTAACATGTCAAGAAAACACAATTTTTTGATGATCAAAACTACCCAAATTTAGACACCTCCTTTTCTGAAAAAGTGGACAGGTCCGGACCTTTTGAAAAAAATAAATTTTGGCCAATTTTATTTCTTCATAATTTCGATGCCCGAGCTTTAGAAATAGCTTACAGGTTAACATGTCAAGAAAACACAATTTTTTGATCATCAAAACTACCCAAATTTAGACACCTCCTTTTCTGAAAAAGTAGACAGGTCCGGACCTGTTGAAAAAAATTTAATTTTGGCCAATTTTATTTCTTCATAATTTCGATGCCCGAGCTTTAGAAATAGCTTACAGGTTAACATGTCAAGAAAACACAATTTTTTGATGATCAAAACTACCCAAATTTAGACACCTCCTTTTCTGAAAAAGTGGACAGGTCTGGACCTGTTGAAAAAAATTAAATTTTGGCCAATTTTATTTCTTCATAATTTCGATGCCCGAGCTTTAGAAATAGCTTACAGGTTAACATGTCAAGAAAACACAATTTTTTGATGATCAAAACTACCCAAATTTAGACACCTCCTTTTCTGAAAAAGTGGACAGGTCCGGACCTTTTGAAAAAAATAAATTTTGGCAAATTTTATTTCTTCATAATTTCGATGCCCGAGCTTTAGAAATAGCTTACAGGTTAACATGTCAAGAAAACACAATTTTTTGATGATCAAAACTACCCAAATTTAGACACCTACTTTTCTGAAAAAGTGGACAGGTCCGGACCTGTTGAAAAAAATTAAATTTTGGCCAATTTTATTTCGTCATAATTTCGATGCCCGAGCTTTAGAAATAGCTTACAGGTTAACATGTCAAGAAAACACAATTTTTTGATGATCAAAACTACCCAAATTTAGACACCTCCTTTTCTGAAAAAGTGGACAGGTCCGGACCTTTTGAAAAAAATAAATTTTGGCCAATTTTATTTCGTCATAATTTCGATGCCCGAGCTTTAGAAATAGCTTACAGGTTAACATGTCAAGAAAACACAATTTTTTGATGATCAAAACTACCCAAATTTAGACACCTCCTTTTCTGAAAAAGTGGACAGGTCCGGACCTGTTGAAAAAAATTAAATTTTGGCCAATTTTATTTCTTCATAATTTCGATGCCCGAGCTTTAGAAATAGCTTACAGGTTAACATGTCAAGAAAACACAATTTTTTGATGATCAAAACTACCCAAATTTAGACACCTCCTTTTCTGAAAAAGTGGACAGGTCTGGACCTGTTGAAAAAAATTAAATTTTGGCCAATTTTATTTCTTCATAATTTCGATGCCCGAGCTTTAGAAATAGCTTACAGGTTAACATGTCAAGAAAACACAATTTTTTGATGATCAAAACTACCCAAATTTAGACACCTCCTTTTCTGAAAAAGTGGACAGGTCCCGACCTGTTGAAAAAAATTAAATTTTGGCCAATTTTATTTCTTCATAATTTCGATGCCCAAGCTTTAGAAATAGCTTACAGGTTAACATGTCAAGAAAACACAATTTTTTGATGATCAAAACTACCCAAATTTAGACACCTCCTTTTCTGAAAAAGTGGACAGGTCCGGACCTGTTGAAAAAAATAAAATTTTGGCCAATTTTATTTCTTCATAATTTCGATGCCCGAGCTTTAGAAATAGCTTACAGGTTAACATGTCAAGAAAACACAATTTTTTGATGATCAAAACTACCCAAATTTAGACACCTCCTTTTCTGAAAAAGTGGACAGGTCCGGACCTGTTGAAAAAAATTAAATTTTGGCCAATTTTATTTCTTCATAATTTCGATGCCCGAGCTTTAGAAATAGCTTACAGGTTAACATGTCAAGAAAACACAATTTTTTGATGATCAAAACTACCCAAATTTAGACACCTCCTTTTCTGAAAAAGTGGACAGGTCCGGACCTGTTGAAAAAAATAAAATTTTGGCCAATTTTATTTCTTCATAATTTCGATGCCCGAGCTTTAGAAATAGCTTACAGGTTAACATGTCAAGAAAACACAATTTTTTGATGATCAAAACTACCCAAATTTAGACACCTCCTTTTCTGAAAAAGTGGACAGGTCCGGACCTGTTGAAAAAAAATAAATTTTGGCCAATTTTATTTCTTCATAATTTCGATGCCCGAGCTTTAGAAATAGCTTACAGGTTAACATGTCAAGAAAACACAATTTTTTGATGATCAAAACTACCCAAATTTAGACACCTACTTTTCTGAAAAAGTGGACAGGTCCGGACCTGTTGAAAAAAAATAAATTTCGGCCAATTTTATTTCTTCATAATTTCGATGCCCGAGCTTTAGAAATAGCTTACAGGTTAACATGTCAAGAAAACACAATTTTTTGATGATCAAAACTACCCAAATTTAGACACCTACTTTTCTGTTGAAAAAAATAAATTTTGGCCAATTTTATTTCTTCATAATTTCGATGCCCGAGCTTTAGAAATAGCTTACAGGTTAACATGTCAAGAAAACACAATTTTTTGATGATCAAAACTACCCAAATTTAGACACCTCCTTTTCTGAAAAAGTGGACAGGTCCGGACCTGTTGAAAAAAAATAAATTTTGGCCAATTTTATTTCTTCATAATTTCGATGCCCGAGCTTTAGAAATAGCTTACAGGTTAACATGTCAAGAAAACACAATTTTTTGATGATCAAAACTACCCAAATTTAGACACCTACTTTTCTGAAAAAGTGGACAGGTCCGGACCTGTTGAAAAAAATTAAATTTTGGCCAATTTTATTTCTTCATAATTTCGATGCCCGAGCTTTAGAAATAGCTTACAGGTTAACATGTCAAGAAAACACAATTTTTTGATGATCAAAACTACCCAAATTTAGACACCTCCTTTTCAGAAAAAGTGGACAGGTCCGGACCTGTTGAAAAAAATAAAATTTTGGCCAATTTTATTTCTTCATAATTTCGATGCCCGAGCTTTAGAAATAGCTTACAGGTTAACATGTCAAGAAAACACAATTTTTTGATGATCAAAACTACCCAAATTTAGACACCTCCTTTTCAGAAAAAGTGGACAGGTCCGGACCTGTTGAAAAAAATAAAATTTTGGCCAATTTTATTTCTTCATAATTTCGATGCCCGAGCTTTAGAAATAGCTTACAGGTTAACATGTCAAGAAAACACAATTTTTTGATGATCAAAACTACCCAAATTTAGACACCTACTTTTCTGAAAAAGTGGACAGGTCCGGACCTGTTGAAAAAAATAAAATTTTGGCCAATTTTATTTCTTCATAATTTCGATGCCCGAGCTTTAGAAATAGCTTACAGGTTAACATGTCAAGAAAACACAATTTTTTGATGATCAAAACTACCCAATAGACACCTCCTTTTCTGAAAAAGTGGACAGGTCCGGACCTGTTGAAAAAAATAAATTTTGGCCAATTTTATTTCTTCATAATTTCGATGCCCGAGCTTTAGAAATAGCTTACAGGTTAACATGTCAAGAAAACACAATTTTTTGATGATCAAAACTACCCAAATTTAGACACCTCCTTTTCTGAAAAAGTGGACAGGTCCGGACCTGTTGAAAAAAAATAAATTTTGGCCATTTTTATTTCTTCATAATCTCGATGCCCGAGCTTTAGAAATAGCTTACAGGTTAACATGTCAAGAAAACACAATTTTTTGATGATCAAAACTACCCAAATTTAGACACCTCCTTTTCTGAAAAAGTGGACAGGTCCGGACCTGTTGAAAAAAAATAAATTTTGGCCAATTTTATTTCTTCATAATTTCGATGCCCGAGCTTTAGAAATAGCTTACAGATTAACATGTCAAGAAAACACAATTTTTTGATGATCAAAACTACCCAAATTTAGACACCTCCTTTTCTGAAAAAGTGGACAGGTCCGGACCTGTTGAAAAAAATAAAATTTTGGCCAATTTTATTTCTTCATAATTTCGATGCCCGAGCTTTAGAAATAGCTTACAGGTTAACATGTCAAGAAAACACAATTTTTTGATGATCAAAACTACCCAAATTTAGACACCTCCTTTTCTGAAAAAGTGGACAGGTCCGGACCTGTTGAAAAAAAATAAATTTTGGCCATTTTTATTTCTTCATAATCTCGATGCCCGAGCTTTAGAAATAGCTTACAGGTTAACATGTCAAGAAAACACAATTTTTTGATGATCAAAACTACCCAAATTTAGACACCTACTTTTCTGAAAAAGTGGACAGGTCCAGACCTGTTGAAAAAAATTAAATTTTGGCCAATTTTATTTCTTCATAATTTCGATGCCCGAGCTTTAGAAATAGCTTACAGGTTAACATGTCAAGAAAACACAATTTTTTGATGATCAAAACTACCCAAATTTAGACACCTCCTTTTCTGAAAAAGTGGACAGGTCCGGACCTGTTGAAAAAAAATAAATTTTGGCCAATTTTATTTCTTCATAATTTCGATGCCCGAGCTTTAGAAATAGCTTACAGGTTAACATGTCAAGAAAACACAATTTTTTGATGATCAAAACTACCCAAATTTAGACACCTCCTTTTCTGAAAAAGTGGACAGGTCCGGACCTGTTGAAAAAAAATAAATTTTGGCCAATTTTATTTCTTCATAATTTCGATGCCCGAGCTTTAGAAATAGCTTACAGGTTAACATGTCAAGAAAACACAATTTTTTGATGATCAAAACTACCCAAATTTAGACACCTCCTTTTCTGAAAAAGTGGACAGGTCCGGACCTGTTGAAAAAAAATAAATTTTGGCCAATTTTATTTCTTCATAATTTCGATGCCCGAGCTTTAGAAATAGCTTACAGGTTAACATGTCAAGAAAACACAATTTTTTGATGATCAAAACTACCCAAATTTAGACACCTCCTTTTCTGAAAAAGTGGACAGGTCCGGACCTGTTGAAAAAAAATAAATTTTGGCCAATTTTATTTCTTCATAATTTCGATGCCCGAGCTTTAGAAATAGCTTACAGGTTAACATGTCAAGAAAACACAATTTTTTGATGATCAAAACTACCCAAATTTAGACACCTCCTTTTCTGAAAAAGTGGACAGGTCCGGACCTGTTGAAAAAAAATAAATTTTGGCCAATTTTATTTCTTCATAATTTCGATGCCCGAGCTTTAGAAATAGCTTACAGGTTAACATGTCAAGAAAACACAATTTTTTGATGATCAAAACTACCCAAATTTAGACACCTCCTTTTCTGAAAAAGTGGACAGGTCCGGACCTGTTGAAAAAAAATAAATTTTGGCCAATTTTATTTCTTCATAATTTCGATGCCCGAGCTTTAGAAATAGCTTACAGGTTAACATGTCAAGAAAACACAATTTTTTGATGATCAAAACTACCCAAATTTAGACACCTCCTTTTCTGAAAAAGTGGACAGGTCCGGACCTGTTGAAAAAAAATAAATTTTGGCCAATTTTATTTCTTCATAATTTCGATGCCCGAGCTTTAGAAATAGCTTACAGGTTAACATGTCAAGAAAACACAATTTTTTGATGATCAAAACTACCCAAATTTAGACACCTCCTTTTCTGAAAAAGTGGACAGGTCCGGACCTGTTGAAAAAAAATAAATTTTGGCCAATTTTATTTCTTCATAATTTCGATGCCCGAGCTTTAGAAATAGCTTACAGGTTAACATGTCAAGAAAACACAATTTTTTGATGATCAAAACTACCCAAATTTAGACACCTCCTTTTCTGAAAAAGTGGACAGGTCCGGACCTGTTGAAAAAAAATAAATTTTGGCCAATTTTATTTCTTCATAATTTCGATGCCCGAGCTTTAGAAATAGCTTACAGGTTAACATGTCAAGAAAACACAATTTTTTGATGATCAAAACTACCCAAATTTAGACACCTCCTTTTCTGAAAAAGTGGACAGGTCCGGACCTGTTGAAAAAAAATAAATTTTGGCCAATTTTATTTCTTCATAATTTCGATGCCCGAGCTTTAGAAATAGCTTACAGGTTAACATGTCAAGAAAACACAATTTTTTGATGATCAAAACTACCCAAATTTAGACACCTACTTTTCTGTTGAAAAAAATAAATTTTGGCCAATTTTATTTCTTCATAATTTCGATGCCCGAGCTTTAGAAATAGCTTACAGGTTAACATGTCAAGAAAACACAATTTTTTGATGATCAAAACTACCCAAATTTAGACACCTCCTTTTCTGAAAAAGTGGACAGGTCCGGACCTGTTGAAAAAAAATAAATTTTGGCCAATTTTATTTCTTCATAATTTCGATGCCCGAGCTTTAGAAATAGCTTACAGGTTAACATGTCAAGAAAACACAATTTTTTGATGATCAAAACTACCCAAATTTAGACACCTCCTTTTCTGAAAAAGTGGACAGGTCCGGACCTTTTGAAAAAAATAAATTTTGGCCAATTTTATTTCTTCATAATTTCGATGCCCGAGCTTTAGAAATAGCTTACAGGTTAACATGTCAAGAAAACACAATTTTTTGATGATCAAAACTACCCAAATTTAGACACCTCCTTTTCTGAAAAAGTGGACAGGTCTGGACCTGTTGAAAAAAATTAAATTTTGGCCAATTTTATTTCTTCATAATTTCGATGCCCGAGCTTTAGAAATAGCTTACAGGTTAACATGTCAAGAAAACACAATTTTTTGATGATCAAAACTACCCAAATTTAGACACCTCCTTTTCTGAAAAAGTGGACAGGTCCCGACCTGTTGAAAAAAATTAAA
Source organism: Acipenser ruthenus (assembly GCF_902713425.1). Lineage (NCBI taxonomy): Eukaryota > Metazoa > Chordata > Actinopteri > Acipenseriformes > Acipenseridae > Acipenser > Acipenser ruthenus. Next base: position 2,612 of record NW_026708174.1, on the reverse strand, counting down.
TTTTGGCCAATTTTATTTCTTCATAATTTCGATGCCCAAGCTTTAGAAATAGCTTACAGGTTAACATGTCAAGAAAACACAATTTTTTGATGATCAAAACTACCCAAATTTAGACACCTCCTTTTCTGAAAAAGTGGACAGGTCCGGACCTGTTGAAAAAAATAAAATTTTGGCCAATTTTATTTCTTCATAATTTCGATGCCCGAGCTTTAGAAATAGCTTACAGGTTAACATGTCAAGAAAACACAATTTTTTGATGATCAAAACTACCCAAATTTAGACACCTCCTTTTCTGAAAAAGTGGACAGGTCCGGACCTGTTGAAAAAAATTAAATTTTGGCCAATTTTATTTCTTCATAATTTCGATGCCCGAGCTTTAGAAATAGCTTACAGGTTAACATGTCAAGAAAACACAATTTTTTGATGATCAAAACTACCCAAATTTAGACACCTCCTTTTCTGAAAAAGTGGACAGGTCCGGACCTGTTGAAAAAAAATAAATTTTGGCCAATTTTATTTCTTCATAATTTCGATGCCCGAGCTTTAGAAATAGCTTACAGGTTAACATGTCAAGAAAACACAATTTTTTGATGATCAAAACTACCCAAATTTAGACACCTCCTTTTCTGAAAAAGTGGACAGGTCCGGACCTGTTGAAAAAAAATAAATTTTGGCCAATTTTATTTCTTCATAATTTCGATGCCCGAGCTTTAGAAATAGCTTACAGGTTAACATGTCAAGAAAACACAATTTTTTGATGATCAAAACTACCCAAATTTAGACACCTACTTTTCTGAAAAAGTGGACAGGTCCGGACCTGTTGAAAAAAATTAAATTTTGGCCAATTTTATTTCTTCATAATTTCGATGCCCGAGCTTTAGAAATAGCTTACAGGTTAACATGTCAAGAAAACACAATTTTTTGATGATCAAAACTACCCAAATTTAGACACCTCCTTTTCTGAAAAAGTGGACAGGTCCGGACCTGTTGAAAAAAAATAAATTTTGGCCAATTTTATTTCTTCATAATTTCGATGCCCGAGCTTTAGAAATAGCTTACAGGTTAACATGTCAAGAAAACACAATTTTTTGATGATCAAAACTACCCAAATTTAGACACCTCCTTTTCTGAAAAAGTGGACAGGTCCGGACCTGTTGAAAAAAAATAAATTTTGGCCAATTTTATTTCTTCATAATTTCGATGCCCGAGCTTTAGAAATAGCTTACAGGTTAACATGTCAAGAAAACACAATTTTTTGATGATCAAAACTACCCAAATTTAGACACCTACTTTTCTGAAAAAGTGGACAGGTCCGGACCTGTTGAAAAAAATTAAATTTTGGCCAATTTTATTTCTTCATAATTTCGATGCCCGAGCTTTAGAAATAGCTTACAGGTTAACATGTCAAGAAAACACAATTTTTTGATGATCAAAACTACCCAAATTTAGACACCTCCTTTTCTGAAAAAGTGGACAGGTCCGGACCTTTTGAAAAAATTAAATTTTGGCCAATTTTATTTCTTCATAATTTCGATGCCCGAGCTTTAGAAATAGCTTACAGGTTAACATGTCAAGAAAACACAATTTTTTGATGATCAAAACTACCCAAATTTAGACACCTACTTTTCTGAAAAAGTGGACAGGTCCGGACCTGTTGAAAAAAATTAAATTTTGGCCAATTTTATTTCTTCATAATTTCGATGCCCGAGCTTTAGAAATAGCTTACAGGTTAACATGTCAAGAAAACACAATTTTTTGATGATCAAAACTACCCAAATTTAGACACCTCCTTTTCTGAAAAAGTGGACAGGTCCGGACCTTTTGAAAAAAATAAATTTTGGCCAATTTTATTTCTTCATAATTTCGATGCCCGAGCTTTAGAAATAGCTTACAGGTTAACATGTCAAGAAAACACAATTTTTTGATGATCAAAACTACCCAAATTTAGACACCTCCTTTTCTGAAAAAGTGGACAGGTCTGGACCTGTTGAAAAAAATTAAATTTTGGCCAATTTTATTTCTTCATAATTTCGATGCCCGAGCTTTAGAAATAGCTTACAGGTTAACATGTCAAGAAAACACAATTTTTTGATGATCAAAACTACCCAAATTTAGACACCTCCTTTTCTGAAAAAGTGGACAGGTCCCGACCTGTTGAAAAAAATTAAATTTTGGCCAATTTTATTTCTTCATAATTTCGATGCCCAAGCTTTAGAAATAGCTTACAGGTTAACATGTCAAGAAAACACAATTTTTTGATGATCAAAACTACCCAAATTTAGACACCTCCTTTTCTGAAAAAGTGGACAGGTCCGGACCTGTTGAAAAAAATAAAATTTTGGCCAATTTTATTTCTTCATAATTTCGATGCCCGAGCTTTAGAAATAGCTTACAGGTTAACATGTCAAGAAAACACAATTTTTTGATGATCAAAACTACCCAAATTTAGACACCTCCTTTTCTGAAAAAGTGGACAGGTCCGGACCTGTTGAAAAAAATTAAATTTTGGCCAATTTTATTTCTTCATAATTTCGATGCCCGAGCTTTAGAAATAGCTTACAGGTTAACATGTCAAGAAAACACAATTTTTTGATGATCAAAACTACCCAAAT